>NC_090250.1:49273185-49455685 GCF_037325665.1 Littorina saxatilis | reverse complement strand
GACAATGGCGTCGACGAGGATGACATCGACTTGTCGGACAGTAACGATGAAGACGAGGAAGGAGGTCAATGTGGTGGTGATCACTGCATGTCTGCACACAAAGAAGACTGGAAATTGCAAATGTTCTTTCTTGATAACTGTTGTGTTTCAGGGAAGTGTTGAGTACAGTCCACCGTATATCATTCTACGAGGCTGTATTTCTTGTAAATAACAAGTCCTGGCAGTGTGTATTGAGTTGCATATTCGAATGCGTTGTGTAACTTTCCATTTAAATTTTAATGTGAAGAAATAACTGGGTAAAGGTTGAGTTCCTGGTGAGATCTTTCTGACTCACAAGAAACATACTCACTGCCAAATGTTCAAATATGGAACCAAGTTATTTATTTGTTCAGTTTAATGTCATTTACGTTATAAGCTGATCAGACGCACCAAAGATGCTAATTAAAGAATATGAGTTTACAGAAAGGAGGAGACAACCCAAACGAGAACAGCGAGGTCGAAAAACTGTGACCCTAAAACAAGAGTACAAACAATAATAATCAACAAAACTAACATCATACCTGGAAAAAACCCACAACGTAGTAAATAAAACAATACTGATTGATAAAGATAGGGCCTAAAAAAAAATAGGTGTGGTTACGGTAACCCGACCTACCCTATTTTTGGGGGCCGACCCTACAACTTTTTATTACATTTGTCAAAAAAAACCAAAAAAACCAAGAAAACAAGTGAAAACGCAATGAAAGCGAAAGCGCTCGAGTCGTCCTGCAGACGATGCAAGGGAAATTACTAAAAAAAAGGCCCAACAGACGCTTGCCATGACAAAAATGGCGGCATCTTCTTCGGTTGCGAGTGCTACACGCTTGGTTGCTCTGCTATTAAGAAAAAAAGGTTTAAAAAAAAAAGTGATTGCCTACCTTCCTACCCTATTTATTTTGGCTATGTTACCTTAACCACACCTTTTTTGTTTTGTTTTTTGTTGCCTAGTTGGTAACGCAAGACAATAAAATTATGGTTATCTTACAGTTACACACAAGCTTTCGTGATTCACGATGTTAAAAATGAATTGATAGCAATTCCTCTGAATTAAAGTTAAACGCCATTAATCCAAAGGTTCTAGTTTCAAATAGGTTAGAAAGCACTAATTGTTTAATTTAGATCAATGTCAATGATGACCAGCAAAGTCACTATCTTCTCAATTCAATATGATAAGCATCACTGCCTGAAGCATACTAACTTTTGACCAGGATTGTGTTACTGATAAAATACACAATCCTATCCTTGCCACTCATTGATTATACAGTGAGACTTGTCTCCACATATTGTTGTTAATCAATTAGCTATGTGTAGCTCCAACCTAAACAAACAGAAGATTTACCTTCATTGTAAATGTTGTTCGTCTTTCTTTTTTGAAGATGGCCGCAGACACATGGTATGCTTGGATGTCTGGTCTGATTTGTGCGTAGATAGCTGATGAGCTTATCTGGGCCACGAATCCCTTCCCGCATGTGACTGTTCAGGTGCTGGGGTGCTGGCTGCTCTAGTTTTCCGGATTGTGCGCTTTTGCTCTGCAATGTGGATTGTTCTCTTTTCCACTCTCTGGGCACTAATAATTATAGCTTATGCTACGCCATTTCGGTCTGTTGCTCTCGAGATTGGAACTGAATATCAAGGGTTTTTAGAGAAGCTTTTAGTGTTATATCTTTACTTTTGCCCTCCAACATCACATTTTCCAGACAGAGTTCACCATGAAGGAGCTTTGGGATGCAGTGATCCAGCATGCGACATACATGTCCTGCCCATGCTATTTATTTAATTGATTTAAACCGGATCTACTTACAATCACTCAAATCTGTTAATCCATCCATTATTTTAATCTTCAACAAATAATTTGTGTGTGTGTGCCTCAAGAGCAGTTACTGTCCTTACATGAAATTACTGCCCTTACATCAAAATATAACAACAATGTGACACACAAAGTGTTGGATACAAATGTTGTGTTGGCTACATATTGTCTTGATTAAGAAGGGAACAGCTTAATTGCTTTCAGGGAATAAATGTCTGTAGCAAAATGGCATTTCTTGTGGAGGCTTTTAATCTTGTGATGTCTTGTTTGCGAATTTGCCTTATCATTATGTTCTATTTGTACAAGGTCATTTTTTTTGTTCAATTTCAGTTGGATGTACAACTCAAATTATGTCTGTGCGTCTCATCAGTAAGCTTTTGTCATTGTCAGAACAATACATCAAGTCTTCAAGGCTCCCGTAAGAACTCGACAAACAGTAACACAAACTCACTCACTCTGTCACACACACAGAGTTAAAACTAACGCATCATATCAACTCCATGTATAATTTTCTAAAGAAAGCAAACAGATAAAATGACTGTGTGAATGTTTGTTGTTTGTGCAGTTGTCCCCTCACTTGCACACAGACACACACACACACACACACACACACACACACACACATACACACACACACACACTTTTAAACTGCATCAGCATAATAATCATGGCAAAGCTTGTCTACAATCATTAACCTACCCAAGAGCTTGCGTAGCAAGATAATGTATTCTTGAATTTGTCATACGACTAAGAGTTAAAGATATGGGCGTCACAAGGGTCACAGACATGTTCACATGAGGGTCTGAAGTCTGTGATATTTTCCAGTGACAGAATGTCTTGCTAGCCACCAGCTCCGCACGCTTGGGCATGAATGCTCATCAAGAAGACCATTGACCATTATCTCTCATACTGGCTATGTGAAAGGTATGAAGGTCAATGACAGAAGAAACATGTACTTCCTCACTGCAGCCCTGGGAAGCCTATTAATCCTGTCCCACTCAATTCTCGGGATGTTCCTGTGGTAGCACAGCCTCTTGTTCAGAGTACATAATGCACTATGTCTTTGTATCACAGAGTTGTAATGTTAATTTGTAAGGACGTCCTTTCCTGGAACAAATGAAGAGTTTGATTTCAACGCTGCAGTGTTCTCTGCCCTGGATTGTAGCTTGCCCGTCAGCAGTAGATCTGAGAGTAGCCTACTGTGTTCATTTGGAAATCTACCATCAGCTTATTTGTCTTTTGCACTGTATACACAATCAGCAATAGGTGACCACTTTTTCCACTGCTGTCCTCAGTCATTATACTTTTCATCAAGACTTGTCACAATGCCGAGTGGATCTAAATTCGGAAAGTCTTCATGTGGCGATGGCATATATCTGACCTAGTAGTGTCGATCTTCTTTCTGAAACAAAAGGCAAAATGCGATTAGTTGTGATGACTAAAACCTAGGCTACACAAATATAAACAGTGTTTTGATACTGAATAGTCGGGTTATACAAGGCACCTTTACCTATGCAGTATGGGAACCGTAAAATATGCGAAACATGTCAACTGGTTCTTACAATAATTTTGACGGGCAACACAGCCAACACACTATTCACAGTCCATTTTGATGAGTAACTGGGGTACTCTCTGATAGTCTCGTTTGAGTGATAACGATCAACTAACTCTAACTCTCTCTCTCTCTCTCTCTCTCTCTCTCTCTCTCTCTCTCTCTCTCTCTCTCTCTCTCTCTATACACACACACACACCACAACTGAACACAGACAACACGTACACAACGCACACACTGACGAATGCACACACACGCACACACTCTCTATAACTGCACGCACACTCTCCGTCTCTCTCTTCAAAACACACACAAACACTGATGTACACACACACATACACATGACACGCGCGAGAGATAAGTCCAAAAAGGGAAGACGTCACGATGCATTGACGTCAAAGGTCTACTTGCCCTACTCGAAATTTATACCCGCATACACTACAGCGGCATTTGGTGGCGTTTGATCAAACATTGAATATGTAGAGAACACCCACCGCAATCAACTCCAGTGTGTCCCCAAAGTTTGGTAAGTTTCTGTCCCCAACTGTAGCCACAGTTTGACAGACAAAAAATCCTTCTTTATTATGTGTTATTGAGAATAAAAATTCTCAACAACGTCAGTAGGCCTATATGTTCGAAAAAAATCGCTGGGATTACAAAGAAACACTGTTCTGCGCTTTAACTTGGACAAAAAGTTAATGACATCACTTACCACTTTTCAGCTTCTCCCAATTCGCTTTGTTGACATCGCAATTGAAAAAACTGTTGTCCTCAAACATGAAACCGAGTCGATAGCCGCCATGTTTTCTCGCTACGCTAGCACACGCTAGCAAGGTTGGAGGCTGCTAGCGTAATCTCGCCAATACCTAGCGTCACTCGCGGCGAGAGTACCTATGCAACGGCACTTCTCGCCCCACTCGCCATTTCTCGCCTTGGCTAGCCTGTAAGCAACACGCGTCGGGCTTCGTCGAAGATTACTTGACCAAAATTTCAACCAATTTGGTTGAAAAATGAGGGCGTGACAGTGCCGCCTCAACTTTCTCGAAAAGCCGGATATGACGTCATCAAAGACATTTATCAAAAAAATGAAAAAAAATTTCGGGGATTTCATACCCAGGAACTCTCATGTCAAATTTCATAAAGATCGGTCCAGTAGTTTTGTCTAAATCGCTCTACACACACACAGAGACAGACACACACACACACACACACACACACACACACACACACACACACACACACACACACGCACGCACATACACCACGACCCTCGTCTCGATTCCCCCCTCTACGTTAAAACATTTAGTCAAAACTTGACTAAATGTAAAAACCACTATACCCGACAAAAACAACAAAACTATAGTGGGAAAGCTAGGGACACACATTATTCCCCTACCCCACACACCCTCACCCCGATCACCAGACCACGCCATCCTCCTCCCTCACACCCATCTCCTCGCGTCCCATTCTCACAGAAATATCTAGCCGTTCCACTAGCTACCCGCTTTACCCCGCGGCACCGCCATCACGGACGGAATCAACGATCAATAATGCAGGTGTCGCCTTGCGCAGTCATCGATAAAAGCCCGGCCGCAAAACGTACCTATCGGAGTGTGGTCCTGTCGAACATGTGTTGGTGTGGTTTGTGTTTTGTTTTCTAGGAGAAATCAAGGCTGTGTTTTCCAAATTTGTGGTAAGAATTAGGTTCGGTTGTGATGTATAGTCTTGGTTTTATGTGTGTTTACACCCCCGGTATAGGGGTGTGTATAGGTTTCACTCGATGTGTTTGTTTGTTTGTGTGTTTGTTTGTGTTCGCAAGTAGATCTCAAGAATGAACGGACCGATCGTCACCAAACTTGGTGAACAGGTTCTATACATTCCTGAGACGGTCCTTACAAAAATTGGGACCAGTCAAACACACGGTTAGGGAGTTATTGGTGGATTTTGGTTTTTTGGGGGGATCAACTACGGCATAACTCTTCCTTATCTTCTCCATGTTTTCAGCGTTTACCTCCCTTCCTTCGTATGGTGCACTATAGTATGAGGGGGGCATCTTCGGATATTCCCGGCGTTCTGTTACTATTTTTAGAAGGTCACCGCAGTGTCCAGAACGTAAATTGAACCCGTAAATTATCCTCACTGTAAAAGTGCAAAGGTCGAATCAATTTATAGCCACGCGAAAAATACACTCTCATCTATCTCTATATATTTATACAATAGATATAGATATATATATATATATATATATATATACGGCTTCTCTGTGTGTGTGTGTGTTTGAGTGTGTCTGTAGAAAACACCTGTGTATTGCACAGTTCTGTTTGTGATGTGGTACCTAGGGCGTCGTCGACAAGTATCCACTTTTTAACTCGATTTGAATTAAAAAAAAAATCATTTTACAAACCCGTTATTCAAGATATAGAATACAGACTTATAATTCTTACCAAGAAACATCTTAACTACTTTTCATTTTAACAAATTCCACAGAGCATTATCAACTCAACCCCACCCCCTGCCCTCCTCTCCTTATTTTTTATTTCTTTCTTTCCTCTTTTTGAAAGCGAACAAACACTCAAGTCCTTAATGGCTCAAAACCGTAGGACTTTTAATATTAATTTTAACGACAAGTATGGGACTCGACATGATATGATCAGGAATGGCATTATGGCCCCTGAATCATGTTCGTGCTGTTCCCATTCCACGAGTCTGGAAGGGACCGAAGCTTGACGGGTCCATGGTTCGAAGCCGGCGTACAGTGCGCCACTCAAGCCGGGTATTCGGCTCTACTTGCTACCCGGCGAAGCGGCAGATACACCCCGGACAAAATCTGGTCGATGAGATATTTCAATACCTGCTCTCAGCGCGCAGCGCAAACCGATTTTTTTTTTTCGGGATCTTTTGTTTTCTGTATGCGGTCAGTAGGTGTTACAGAAAGAGTTATATTGATTTGTCTTTTTCTCCGCCTGTCTCTTTGTCCACTCAATCAACTTATTTTAACCACACTTGTTAGCAGTGCCTTCTCAGTTGGTGGCAGTGAGAATGGTAAGGACGGGGGTGTTTTTCCTACCTCGGAGGAATTTCTTGTTTGTATTGTTTTTTGTGTGTGTTTTTATATTTAGTCAAGTTTTGATTTTTGTTTGTTTTGTTTTGTTTTATAACGACGTAAAATGTATAGTTTTCTGGCTGTGTCTGTATAAGACTGAGGCAGGAATCCAAGAACAGGTCATGCACGGCTGTTCCTAGCTGGTGTTTTAGTGTGAGTTAAAAATAGCCCAGCAGAGGGAATAGCTTGGCTACCAGCAGCTGCAGCCCGCACACTGTTAAAAGCTCGCTTTCCTGTAATACACAACTGCTTCGGCGCTATACTGGGAGATTGGCCTTCTCAGTGCATTGTTCGAGCTGTGTGATTTGTGTTTTGTTCGGTAGGAGAATTCAAGGCTGTGTTTTCAAATTGATGTAAGAATTTTATTCGGTTGTGATGTATAGTTGTGTGTGGTTCTTCACCCTGCTGCGGAACCAGATCTGGCCAGAAGGAGCTACACTGGAGACCAAGCTCTGGGGAACGTCAGAAGACCTGAAAGCGACGTTCCAGTTCACGACAGCAGCGGAACTACGACCCTAGACACAACCGTCGAACGCAGAAGAAGAAGAAGTGTGTGGTTTTTTTGTTTTAAGTTTTTATTTTCTATTTTTCATAACGAAAACGATGTAAAACGTACAGCTGTCTGTGTAGAAGACAGGTGACTGTGGCACGATCCCAAGAACTGGTTTTGGTATGGTAGTAAGGTTAGCTAGGAGAATGCGAGGCTGTGTTTCCAAATAGTGGTAAGAATTGTGTTTGGTTTGCGATATAAAGATAAGTTTTACGTAAATTTTATGGGTATCATGTCAAAAAGCGCTACATTTTAGCAATGACTTGATGGATTGCTTTGAAACTTTCAGAATATTTTACCAACATATTAGAGATACTTCGAGCGAAAGTTTTGGGTTGTTACGGTTGTTTATCCAGATGTGACGCAATGTTTCGGAGAATGTTGTTAAACTTGTTATAGGATTGTTCACTTGTGTCCAAAAAATTCATGACTTGGCATACTATCTACAGATACATGATTGATACAGATTCTATCTAAGTTTTATTTGTGTGTAGCCGCTGGCGTTAATTTGCTAGTCATGCAAACACATGAGGGAAAAATGGAACGTTCACGCTGTTTCGCGCTTAAAACAGCTACGTTCACGCTTGGCTGGGCATCGCTGTGGCACCAGAATCATCGCTTAAATATGTAGCGTTTTTAGAGGCCCAGCAAATTTGTGTCAGTGATTACACGCACATAAAACTTTAGCAGTGTGTGTATCAATATTTTCTCGAAAGACATGCAAAGTCATGAATCTTTTTGACACAAGTGAACTATCATATGACGAGATTAAAAACTTCTTTCGAAAAATTGCATAACATTTTAACAAACACCTGCAACAATCCAGAATTTTGCTCGAAGTATTTCTAGTACGTTGGTAAAATATTCTGAAAGTTTCAAAGCAATCCACCAAGTCATTGCTAAAGTGAAGCATCAGTAGGAATAGCATAGCACGCGAAATACGCAAGGTAGCAAAACAAAACAATCTGTTCAGGGTAGATAATTGATTTGACTTTCTTCTCGTATGTCACAGTTGCAACGTTTTGCATATTGTGATTTTTTGTGTCGATTTTTCATTCGGCTCTTCCGTTTTTGTCTGGTCGATTTTGAGGGTATCCTTACTTGAGCGGCGGTCACGTGATCCCTGTAAAAGAAACATTTAATCTAAAAGGTGACCCTGAAGGTTAAGTCAACGGCCTTCTCTGGCATATAAAGTTTTAATGAAATGACACCGGGATTAATGCTTTAATTTGGGTTTGAAATTTGTTGCAATAATGTTTTGGCCAAGTTGACTTTATATGCAGATGGCCTCATTAGCAACTGAAATGTGATCCACAAAAAGGGTGAGGAGTGAAGGATACTACTACTACCAAGAGCCCGTTTACAGAGAGATTCTGAGCCTGGATTGGACACACCTTCAGGAAACCCTTGAACATCTAGCATCACCCGCCAGGCTTTGACTTGGAACCTGCAGGGCAAAGAACCTGGGAGAGTACGAAATAAGTCCCTTCACCTGGATTACTGGTACAGATAAGGCTGATGGAGACAGAAGGTATTGATCAACTATGTAACAGGCATGGCAACAGCTGTTATCAGCGGCGTGCTTTGGGCAGAAGTATTGAGTTTGTTTCCTAACACTTAGATTCGTCATACTGATGACTCTATCATTTTGCAGTTTGTTTTAGCATGTGCATGTGTTGGTATCGTAAATCATTAAATCAATTATAAGCTAAATCCTGACTGAGTAATGATCACGGCAGCCACAGGTTTTGCATACGTCATGTCATGAGTGTCATCGCTTCAGCAAGTAGGCAGATAAACTGAACAAAAATGTGGTAAATGTTACGTTTTAATTGAGCAGTTGTGTACACTACATATAAACAATTCAGCAATCAAATTATCTCACCCCAAGAAGAGTAATAGAGGAATAAAAAATATATAAGCTTCTACGCGTCATAAAACACCAGGCAGGTGCGTTTGAGAGCCATTCGTTCTCCTATCATATTCAGCAAACAGATTGAGTTAACATGAGGCTTGTCTATACAGACCCCCCACACACACACACACACACACACACACACACACACACAATCCTCACTGCGTTAAAATCGGGAAAAAAACAGAACCGGTAAAACGAAACATGTTCTGCATGTCATTTTAAAGAACAATCAAATCCGTATCCAATACATTCACTTTTGTTTACATATCTTGTCTAACAAGGACGTTATGGCGTGTTGAACGATGTAGGTGTCATTCCTCTCAGAAGCCATAAAAGGCAGTAAATGATTTTGAAGCCGTTTTAGCGGGTAATGAGACAAAAAAGGTACATTTCAGTATCTCCTAAACGCATTCAAACGTTTGGTGATTTGTGCTTATATGTGCCGTAAAGTATACATGGAATTTAAAGTCATTTGAGACATTAGTTCTGCAGGTATGCGACATGCCAGAGAGTTTTAAAAACAAAAATGTCTCCTGTCCGACTGAACAGAAACATTTAAAAACTAGCAGACAATAGCTTCAAATTACACTATTTATTTAATACATATTCGGCTACGGCTGCTCACAGCGCACTTGTCGCGCAATAAAATTATCCCCGAGTACGCTAGTACAAGGGTCCAGCAGACTTTAATTGTGTGTGTGTGTGTGTGTGTGTGTGTGTGTGTCTCGACTTAACAGCTTATTGCTGGGAAACTACTGGGCGCAGTTTGTTCAAAAGTTGATACACTAACTTGATAATAAGTCCGATTGATCGTATTAAAACTTCATAATGTTACCTGGGACCTAAATGCGAAATAAACCACAAAAAAACGACTTGGCGGCGGGGGGAATTCGCGGAGCCACAGCCAGCCAGGCAGTCTCATCGAACAGCCGAACGCGTCACACATTGACGAGAAATATAGCGTCATAAAAAGATGACGTCACGGTCAAAAGTCTTTGACGTCTTTTTCTCTCGCGCGGTGTGTGTGTGTGTTCATTTTGTGCACATGTGTTAGTGTTACTGTGTGTGTGTGTGTGTGTGTGTGTGTGTGTGTGTGTGTGTGTGTGTGTGCGTGTGTGTGTGTGCGTGCGCGTGCATGAGTCTGTACTCGTGTGTGTGTGTGTGTGTGTGTGTGTGTGTGTGTGTGTGTGTGTGTGTGTGTGTGTGTGTGTAAGAGAGAGAGATAGAGAGGAAGAGAGAGAGGGAGTGAAGGAGAGAGAGAGAGAGTGTGTGTGTGTGTGTGTGTGTGTGTGTGTGTGTGTGTGTGTGTGTGTGTGTGTGTGTGTGTGTGTGTGTGTGTGAATGTGTGTGTATGTGCATTTTCACTGTGATCAAATTACAAATAAAAGAGAAAGGCCAGTCACCACGCACATCCTCGGCTCGCATGCAATGTATTTATATAGCAAAGGGAATGATTGTAATTCACACAGATCAATCACTTGCGTCTTAAACGTGCACAAGACAAAAACGTTCATACTGGGGGAGCGAGCCAGTCTGAAGAGGACTCGGGTCCAGCGCGAGCGTTTTTTATTGGAAAATGCTATTTCAAGAGTCTTGCTGTTTCAAGCGTGTCAGCAGTGACCTTTGCTAGGCGTAGGCATGTTTTGTGCTCAGCGCCGTGAAAGAGCTCACTTGTTAAAGATTACTCTCGAGTTGAAATTCTCGCACCACCCATGTCTGATGGAATATGTACATGAAATATGAGTACATAGCGCATCTGTTACTGTTCTTCAAGATTGCAAAAAATCTATTTTTTTTCGTAGTCAACAAAGACCTTCCGACAATTTAACAACTCTTTCTGGCATGTCAAATAGCATCAGGCCTAATGTCTCAAATGCCTGAAAAATACCTGTGTATTAAAACAAAATGTGTTTGCACAAATTACCGAATGTTTAAAGCCAATGCGTGGAGGAGGTTCTGAAATGTGCCGTTTTTTGGTCTCGTTATTACCTGCTAAAACGGCCTTTAAAAAAAACGCCTTTTACGGCATCTCAGAGGAATGACACCTTCATCGTTCAGCATGCCATTACGTCATTGTAAGACAAGATATGTGAACAAAACTGACTACTTTGGAAACACATTTAATTGTTCTTTCAATCTGTGATTTGAATGGCATGCAAAACGCGTTCCGTTTGAGCTACTTTGATTTTTTGTGTGGATTTTAACCGCAGCTTTTCTTGAGAGGCGCTCATCGATTACCGCCGTCGACAAAAAATTTCATTTTTTACTTTTTCATGATTGGCAAATTTCCCCAAGTGGTCACACATTGTAACAAATAATTGGTTTTTTTATATGCGAAGTCATAATTTCTTTGGATGTAAGTCCTCTGCCTGTGACCGATTTTAAAATATTTTCAGGTAGATTGCAAAACATCTGTGTGAATGCCTATATTGATTCAAAGTGCTACCAAAATTGATGGTAAAGACAGTTTGAATAAAAGGACACGGGAATGAATATTTTCGTTGGAGTATGAAAATTGGTACAATATTTTTGTTTGTGCACAGTTTAGAAGTTCTTTATCATTTGCCGATTCCAAAAAACATTAACAGCTATTGTGTTTTCAGCGTAGCAATAGGGTCCGATATTTAGAAGAGACAAGTGAATGACGACGAGTCAAAGACCAGTCGCAATATACTTGTTCGAGTCTAAATATCGGACCCTATTGCTACGCTGCAAGCACAATAGCGTTTATATTGCTATTCTGACATGTTGCCAATTGCAGACGATGGTTTAGTGCGCATATCCCTTTGCGCATGTATATTCACGGAAATCACCGATCATTAAAAAAAAACAAAGACATGTATCTCGGAGAAGACACGAGATTACCGGATGTTTGGCATTACGTCAATATGCCAGGTTTCATATGACGTCACTTATCATGCTTGCTAACGTATTCTATGTATTGTTCGAAAGTCTGACATTCATTTTTGAGTCACTTGAGAAAAAGTGACTCTATGTAATCGGTCAGTGTTAGTCTGTCCGGCCGGCCAGCCGGCCGTCCGGCCGGCCGTCCGGCCGGCCGTCCGTAGACACCACCTTAACGTTGGACTTTTCTCGGAAACTATCAAAGCGATCGGGCTCATATTTTGTTTAGTCGTGACCTCCAATGACCTCTACACTTTAACGATGGTTTCGTTGACCTTTGACCTTTTTCAAGGTCACAGGTCAGCGTCAAAGGAAAAATTAGACATTTTATATCTTTTCTCGGAAACTATCAAAGCGATCGGGCTCATATTTTGTTTAGTCGTGACCTCCAATGACCTCTACACTTTAACGATGGTTTCGTTGACCTTTGACCTTTTTCAAGGTCACAGGTCAGCGTCAAAGGAAAAATTAGACATTTTATATCTTTGACAAAGTTCATCGGATGTGATTGAAACTTTGTAGGATTATTCTTTACATCAAAGTATTTACATCTGTAGCCTTTTACGAACGTTATCAGAAAAACAAGGGAGATAACTAGCCTTTTCTGTTCGGCAACACACAACTTAACGTTGGGCTTTTCTCGGAAACTATAAAAGTGACCGGGCTCAAATTTTATGTGAACGTGACTCATTGTGTTGTGAATAGCAATTTCTTCCTGTCCATCTGATGCCTCATATAATATTCAGAACTGCGAAAGTGACTCGATCGAGCGTTTGCTCTTCTTGTTATTGGGAATAGTGATTCGGGCGTGATGAAGACTGCGGTAAATCTGTGAATGATAAGAGAACAAGGATTGTCTCAGAAGAAAGTCAACAACTAAATGTTTCAGACCCGTAACTTCAAGTCAACTTTGCATGCAATGGAAGTTGCATATATGTAAAGGAGAGTTTGCTGATTATGTGCTAAACATGCGAAAGACCGTCTGCTATAATGCAGCCGCTACTTGAACCGGCTTTGCAAAGTGTGTTGCCTGTTAAAGAACTGGAGTTTTACACGGAGTGCATTTCATGTACGGTAAGAAAAAAGAAAAAAAATTGCATCGTCTGTCGACCGGTCACAGAAACAAACCTAGCCAGATATGCGTGTACTTCATACACGTCGAAGAAACCGGAAACATGCGTATTTGTTATTACGAATATGAAAGCATATTCGCAGACTTCCTGCGGAATATGGCCCGATGATCGGAATAGGGCTGTGTGAGTCTATCCAATCACAGCACACGAATTCCCCCACGTGTACATCAGAATAGCAATATATAGATATGTTATGCTTGGATAAAAACAAGCTTGTCAATTTTTTGTACGTCTGTACGTTTTTCACGTAAAAGTATAGCAAAATCTCAAAGTACATTTATGTATGTCCCTTTATGTGGACCACGTTTAACTAGTAGAAAACGGTTTCAGTCATTCATTAGAGTAAAAACAAACACTTGTTAAAACAATATACAGGGTGACCCAAACAAACTGCCACCCACACAAATGCTAATAACTTCTACATCCGTTTGGCTCATAACCATTACACGTGTAATAAAACATAAATACACGCGTAATAAATTATTAATACACGTGTATTTATTTCTTATTGCACGTGTAATTTATCTTTTTTCTTATGCTATGGAATAGCATAAAGATTAAATACACGTGTAATAAATATTTCATACTCGTGTAAGAAATGATTAAATACACGTGTAATTAACATTTCATGCGCGTGTAAGAAATGTTTAAATACACGTGTAATTATTTATTACACGTGTATTTAATCCTTTCTTACACGTGTATGAATTATTTATTACACGTGTATGAATCAATCATTACGCGCGTATTAATTATTTAGTACGCGCGAAACGGAGACTACAACCCACAGGAAGACCCCATCAACAAACTAGACCGGAGAAGCCAAACCACCATTTTCCGTCTAAGGACAGGGCACTGTGGACTGAAGAAACACCTCAAGAGACTGGGCCTTGCGGATGACGCACACTGTGAATGTGGCTCGGAAGAGCAAACTCCGGAGCACATTCTCCAGAACTGCCCCCATCTAGAGACAATACGCCAGAGGTTCTGGCAAGAAGAGACCAGTGTTGGAGCCAAACTCTGGGGTCCTGCCGACGAACTGCGCAAGACTGCTGACTTCCTGGCAGCCACTGGTCTGAGGATCTAGCACGGCCACCAACATCGAACGCAGAAGAAGAAGAAGAATTTAGTACGCGCGTATGAATCATTTCTTACGCGCGTATGAATTATTTATTACGCGCGTATGAATTATTTATTACGCGCGTATTTAATCATTTCTTACACGTGTATGAACAATGTTTTACACGTGTATTTAATCATTTCTTACACGTGTAAGACATGATTAAATACACGTGTAATACATTTTTCATACACGTGTAAGAAATAAATAAATACGCGTGTAATAAATATTTCATACAAGCGTTAAAAATGCAGGAGTCACGTGGTTAAGCGACTTAAAAACTCGGACTGGGAATCCACATGAAAAACACTCTATGCGTCTTCATCGCCTCGCTTTGCACGCTTACAGCTCAAGATGGCGGAAGCGGCAAACGTCAATGTCACTTTAGAAGGTTTGCAACAAATTGATGCAATGGTTCACCTTTCGGCGGGTCTGATCCCAAAAAATCCCCTCTAGCGGCGTCGCCATTTTGAGAGATCAATCGCGCGCGAACCGGAAGTAAAATAGACGAGAGTTGTTGCTTTGCAAGTCGTATATTTTCCGATTCAAGTTTTAATTTATTACAGGTGTATCTAATGATTAAAATTCACGTGTATTTAAATCTTTTCCTACACGTGTATTTAATCATTTCTTACACGCGTATAAACTATTTCCTGCACGTGTATTTAATCATTTCTTACACGTGCATGAAATATTTATTATACGTGTATTTAATCATTTCTTACACGCGCATGAAATATTTATTACACGTGTATTTAATCATTTCTTACACGTGTATGAATTATTCATTACACGTGTATGAATCAATCATTACGCGCGTATTAATTATTTAGTACGCGCGTATGAATCATTTCTTACGCGCGTATGAATTATTTATTACGCGCGTATGAATTATTTATTACGCGCGTATAGGTTATGAGCCAAACGGCTTTCCATATGCAAAAGCGGGAACAAGTCTAACACCCATGGCAGAACCGCGCGCTGGTACGTTTTTACATTTTGTCAAGTTTTGACTTAATGTTTTAACATAAACGGGGAATCGACACGAGGGTGGTAGTGTACGCGTTTGTGTGTGAGTGAGTGTGTGTGTGTGTGTGTGTGTGTGTGTGTGTGTGTGTGTGTGTGTGTGTGTGTGTGTGTGTGTGTGTGTGTGTGTGTGTGTGTGTGTGTGTGTGTGTGTGTGTGTGTGTGTGTGTGTGTGTGTGTGTGTGTGTGTGTGTGTGTGTGTGTGTGTGTGTGTGTGTATGTGTGTGTGTGTGTGTGTGTGTGTGTGTGTGTAGAGCGATTCAGAGAAAACTGGACTGATCTTTTCACATGAGATTTCCTTAGAATGATAACCCCTAAATGTTTTTTTCCCATTTTTTGATAAATGTCTTTAATGACATCATATCCGGCTCTTTGTGAAAGTTGAGGCGGCACTTTCACACTATCTTTTTTCGATCAAATTTATTTAAAATTTGGTCAAGCAATCTTCAACAAAGCCCGGACTATGGGATTGCATTTCTGCTTGAAAGCTTAACAACAATTAATTCACGAGTTTGGTCGTTGAAAATATGAACATTCTAAATCGAATTGAAATTGTAGCTATCGACCCAGAAATTAATTCATCTTCTTCGTTGTCATTTCTTGGTTCTAAAAACCTAACAATATGTTATGTTTGGATACAATTAAAATAAAGCTCAGAAGGTTGATAACAATATTTCTGTACGTTTTTCACGAGAAAGTGTAGCAAACTCTTAAAGTATGTGTATGTCTTCTAATGTAGAACCACGTTCAACAAGTAGAAACTGGTTTCAGTCATTCATTAGAGTAAACGAAAAATTCTTTAAAATAATATCTAGGTTGACCCCAACAAAATGCCGCCTGAATCCCTGAATTTGGAAACCTTTTTTTTTAATAGCACAAAAGTCAGACCATTTGACCTGCAATCTAACTACTTTGTGAACAGATCATGCATATGTTGAAATAAATGCACATCAAATAATGCAGTTGTTCGGTCTTTAAATGGAGAAGTTATTAGCATAAGTACTCACGTTTTGCAAAAACAATTACCAAACAGTCTTCTTTACATGCAAGTTGATAATGGCATGTATTTTCTCTATGTTTATGACAAGTTTCTTCTTGTGCTTCAAATTATGTTCTCACCTGAAACAAATGAATCTGATTCATATTTGAATGATTCGAACTCGTGCAATGAGTTGCATCGTGTTATTTTCAAGTATAGTGGGCTTTTAATGATTCGTGATGGCTTCCTTAATTGTCCGCATAAGGTGCCCAGGCTCCTCAAATGAACCAGTTGTGAATTTTTCTCTATTTAGCCCTTGCTGAATGTCTTTCAAAGCTAATTCGATTTGATTAGGCTTTACGGTTAAAGGCACAGTAAGCCTCCCGTAAACCATCACAGAGCTCCCCGAGCGTCTACATACAGTACAAACATACTTCCATTTGAACGCTCACCGAACGGGAACATCCTGGCTGCTTTCTGTCGAGCGTGAGAAATGTTCAAAGAATTTATTTTCGTGGACTTGGTCCTCTACAACAATGGCGCCTCGTTTTGGTGCTGGACGGCTGTTATGAATATTCAATATGATACCGGAAATCACGCCCGGACAGTAAGCCTCCCGTAAACCATCACAGATACTGTCAGGCTTTTACACACAGTACAAACACCCTTCCATTTGAACGCTCACCAAACGGGAACATCCTAGGTGCCCTACGTAAAGAGCGAGCAATTTTTAAAGAATTAATTTTGCAGATTGTCTCGAACACTTTTTGGACCCATCCTGAACTCAGGTCAAAAATGAGTTACTTCCCTTCGGGTCTCATTCTATCGATATAAACTGGCGATAGCCGTGGATCGATTATTATCAGAATGTTTTTGGACCGTGGTGCGTTTTTGCGCTAGACCTAACTTTTAAAATCTAAATAATAAATTGACAGCTTGTTACACAAACATTCTTTAATCATAAAAGAATTCTTTTTTCATCAAGACAAGATCAGTACAATTCGAAGTGGTGAAAGTTTGAAAAAAGAAAATCCCGGAAGCAGGGTCACGCAAGGGTCGTAGCAGACGACGGTTTATGCATATCGCCGTTCCTCTCAACAGTCAAAAGCCATCGCTAGAGTTCTTGTGAACCACAACAGTTTGTTTCGTGCATAAAAATGTGCTATTGTAGATAAGCTCACATCGAGTTGCATTCAAATTACTAACTGACGACTACATTGTGAAAAAGGGAAACTGGATCACACGGGTTCACGATGGCTCAGGGGTAAGATAAACCACGCAGAAATAAATTCTTTGAAAATTGCTCGCTCTTTACGGAGGGCACCTAGGATGTTCTCAATCGGTGAGTGTTTAAATGAAAGGGTGTTTGTACTGTGTGTAAAAGCCTGACCGTATCTGTGATGGTTCACGGGAGGCTTACTGTGCCTTTAACTGACGAAAGAACTGCTATCAGGCATAAAATGAAACTTCCTCGCGAGAACAATCACTTAATAATATTAGCTTATATCATGATATCATATATATGGGGCCAGGGGGAAAGATTTTATCTTTCGCATCAACATTAATTTTATCTTTCAGACTCTAAACACAATCTTGAAAGTCTTCGATACCTTGCTAGCATCGCCCCAGACAAGTCTGCACATAAGTCAAAAATGAAACACCTTCTACGGCCTCAAGTGGTACACGACAAGGCGATCAAGTTTCTCTTTGGGTAAGTTTCTTTTTTTCTTTTTTCTTTTAACACACTAAAGACAAAAATAACCAACGTACTGTCTGTTTCCCCGAAGTCCGAAGCTCTTGTTCAAATGAACGCGCAAATTACAAGTGTAGAACATGTGTGTGGAGGTCAAGCGGGACAATGTTGAAATGTAAACTTTGTCTAGTCTCCCAGGTCAACTCCTTCCTAGTCGGGCCCAGTACTTTTCCCTCGTACATTGTCACAACCAAGTGGCCGACCTATCCAAGATAATAAAACTTTTGTAATGGAAAATAACTCGAAATAGAACTAGTTTAAAACAAGTGTTGACCTTAACGGGGTCAAGAACTCCGCCGTCAAATCCAGAAGAACGGGCAAACTTCGCATTCCTGCAATACACAGCTTAGCAAAGCAAAGCACAAACCACGTGACATCCAAGACATAAGCCCCGCCCACCTCGTTTGATTGAAAAATGAAGGTGTGACAGTGCCGCCTCAACTTTTACAAAAAGCCGGATATGACGTCATGAAAGACATTTATCGAAAAAATGAAAAAAACATCTGGGGGTTTCATACCCAGGAACTCTCATGTCAAATTTCATAAAGATCGGTAAAGTAGTTTAGACTGAATCGCTCTACACACACACACGCACAGACAGACAGGCAGACAGACAGACAGACACACACACACACACACACACACACACACACACACACACACACACACACACACACAAAAATCGGTCCAGTAGTTTAGTCTGAATCGCTCTACACACACACACGCACAGACACACAGACACACAGACACACACACACACGTACACACACACACACACACACCCACACACACACACACACTAACACACACTAACACACACACACACACACACACACCACGACCCTCGTCTCGATTCCCCCTCTATGTTAAAACATTTAGTCAAAACTTGACTAAATGTAAAAACTGAGGACAAGGTGCGAGGGAGACTACTCCCCCACCCCCCCCCCCACCCCCCACCCCCCCCCACCCCCCCATTTGAAAACGAGTGTCTACCGGACGAAAAAGTAAACAAGTCGCGTAAGGCGAAATAACAACATTTAGTCAAGCTGTTGAACTCACAGAATGAAACTGAACGCACTGCTTTTTTCACCAAGACCACAGCATACTCGTAGTTTCGTCAGTCCACCGCTCGTGGCAAAGGCAGTGAAATCGACAAGCCATGCAGAATAGTGCGGTAGTGGTCGCGCTGAGCAGGATAACACGCTTTTCTGTATGTCTATTCTTTTTAGCTTACTGAGTTTGTTTTTAATTCAAACATATCAAATCTATATGTTTTTGGAATCAGGGACCGACAAGGAATAAGATGAAATTGTTTTTAAATCGATTTCGGAAAATTGATTTTAATCATAATTTTCATATTTTTAATTTTCAGAGCTTGTTTGTAATCCAAATATAACATATGTATATGTTTTTGGAATCAAAAAATGACGAAGAATAAGATGGAATTATTTTTGGAGCGTTTAATAGAAAAATAATTTTAATTACAAGTTTCCGATTTGTAATGACCAAACTCATTCATTAGTTTTTAAGCCACCAAGCTGAAATGCAATACCGAAGTCCGGCCTTCGTCGAAGATTGCTTTGCTAAAATTTCAATCAATTTGATTGAAAACTGAGGGTGTGATAGTGCCGCCTCAACTTTTACAAAAAGCCGGATATGACGTCATCAAAGGTATTTATCGAAAAAATAAAAAAAAAACATCCGGGGATATCATTCCCAGGAACTCTCCTGTCAATAGAGTAGTTTAGACTGAATCGCTTTACACACACACACGCACAGACAGACACACACACACACACACACACACACACACACACACACACACACACACACACACACCACGACCCTCGTATCGATTCCCCCTCTATGTTAAAACATTTAGTCAAAACTTGACTAAATGTAAAAAAACAAGTCGCGTAAGGCGAAATTACTACATTTAGTCAAGCTGTGGAACTCACAGAATGAAACTGAACGCAATGCGTTTTTTCACAATGACCGTCGTCCGCCGCTAGTGCAAAAGGCTGTGAAAGTGACGAGCCTGTTTGGCGCGGTAGCGGTTGCGCTGTGCTTCATAGCACGCTTTCCTGTACCTCTCTTCGTTTTAACTTTCTGAGCGTGTTTTTAATCCAAACATATCATATCTAAATGTTTTTGGAATCAGGAACCGACAAGGAATAAGATAAAATTGTGTTTAAATCGATTTTGGAAAAAAATTTTAATCATAATTTTTGTATTTTTAATTTTCAGAGCTTGTTTTCAATCCGAATATAACATATTTATATGTTTTTGGAATCAGAAAATAATGAAAAATAAGATGAACGTAGTTTTGGATCGTTTTATAAAAAAAATAATTTTAATTACAATTTTTAGATTTTTAATCACCAAAGTCATTAATTAATTTTTAAGCCTTCAAGCTGAAATGCAATACCAAAGTCCGGCCTTCGTTGAAGATTGCTTGGCCAAAATTTCAATCAGTTTGATTGAAAAATGAGGGTGTGACAGTGCCGCCTCAACTTTTACAAAAAACGGATATGACGTCATCAAAGACATTTTTCCAAAAATATGAAAAAATGTCTGGGGATATCATACCCAGAAACTCTCTTGTAAAATTCCATAAAGATCGGTCTTGTAGTTTACTCTGAATCGCTCTACACACACACACGCACAGACAGACAGACAGACACACACACAGACACACACACACACACACACACACACACACACACACACACACATACACCACGACCCTCGTCTCGATTCCCCCTCTATGTTAAAACATATAGTCAAAACGTGACTAAATGTATAAAAAAAACACAGAAAAAAAACCAGTCATTTCCCGCTTTCCTCGTGCATATCAAACCATGCGAGGGACTGACCTAAATCATTCACTGTCAGACCCTCTAAGTTGCAAAACAGCTTGGGGGACAAGCAAAGGCACAAGACACCGGTTTGAAGACTTACAAATCACCAGTGTCTTTACCCCCAATATATGTTCAAGAAAAGGTTCTATAAAGACTGCTTTGTTACGTTATATCTTGCTGCAAAAAATACTCTGAAAGAAACACGAAAAAAAGTTCCTCTTCTGTAATATACCGAGTTCAATATCGGGTGCCTATGCCTCTGACCTTTTTGGGATTACTAGTTTATTTTTCCCCCTAATTGCAAGAATGTCTCTATAGCGCAACGGTTAGTGTACTGCGTTTTGAGTCGGTATTCTTTTCATTTTACTTTATTGTTTCTTTACTCTCCTTTGTTTTGTTTTATTTTACTCTATTCATTTTTTATTCCAAAGCATTATTGGTGATCCATTGCAATACTGACCAACGCTCACCAGGTATTGATTTGGTATTGATCACTGCGGAATTCGTTGCGGCCAACCACTGAAGCAACCCCATAAGTGTAAATGTTTTGAGGTATAAAACATACCTTGGTATTATGTCAATTCTTTTTGCATTTGAATCAGATATGATAAAACAAAAATGTCAATCTAGATCAGGCTTAGACGCAGAAAGACTTGTATTTAGGCAACATGACTGATGAGCGACTCAGTGACTCGTAGCGAGAGATGCCGTTCTTATAGACCTGTGTAACGAGATTCTGTCGAAGTAATTCCATCAGCTCGATGGATGGTGCTTCTGTCCCACGAACTGGTGTCCATTAGGGAGTAGCTCTGTAGATGTGCGAGTAGGCAGTGGAGGAGGGGGAGGGTCTTGGGGGGGGGGGGGGGTCACCCAACCAAGAGGATGGAGGTGACGGGGTTGTTGGTACTCTATAAATATTTAGTAAAAGTTATATGTTTAAGAAATGTGAGGGTTTTTTATTCTATATAGGGGATGGGGATGGACCAGTAAAAGGGCGGTAATTTATTAAGTCACGTGGGTTAAAAACTGGTTAAGACTTAGGACCACTTTTCTTAAAAAGATAAAAGTCCAATTCCGTTTGTGATTTATATACACTATGTTCAGGGTAAAAGTGATGGGTACGAG
Organism: Littorina saxatilis; assembly: GCF_037325665.1. Lineage (NCBI taxonomy): Eukaryota > Metazoa > Mollusca > Gastropoda > Littorinimorpha > Littorinidae > Littorina > Littorina saxatilis. The sequence goes on along the minus strand of NC_090250.1, from coordinate 49,433,815 downwards.
TAAAAAAAAAAAATTTAAAAAAAAAACACACACAGACACACACTCACACAAGACTCACACGCTCCACTGATTATTCCCATTCATTAAAATTTACAGCGTAGGTGTACTAAGAGGTAAGACTTATACGTGGTGATCTAAGACATCACAATATGTTAAAGTCTTAAGTTGGCTTATGTGGGTCAAGAGCCTGTTTATAAAACATGTTCCTTACGCAAGGAATAAGAGGTAGTGATAGAGTATAGTCCAGTGAGATAGGGTATAAAACGTGTTGGTTAAAAGTCCGGTTAGATGAGGTACAGGTATGGGTGTTAGTGTACGGTGCACGGCACCCCCCCCCCCCCCCCCCCCCGCCAGGTGGAGTGGGGAGACCCTTCGCTCCCAGCAGGCGGGCGCCGGCGAAACGCGCACACTAACAAGAGAAAACAATGTGACTGGTGTACCGCCACCCGTCTGCGGGGTGGGACCACAGAGATATAGAATTTCTATATCTCTATAAAGAGTTTAAACTTTGTGCCTCCCGTGCGGAGCCTCCTAAAGATTCTGGTTAAAGATGGGGGGAGCGTGGGTGTTTCAAGCTTTGTGGGCGGGTTAGCCATGACGGCCACCCCTGCTTCCTGGAGCTTGGAATATACTTCGGCCAGTGAGAAGCCGAGGTCAGTGGTGACCTGCGGCAACCCGGTGGCCGATTTGGCAGCAGCATCGGCCATTTCGTTTCCCCCTAGACCCACATGCGAGGGGACCCACTGTAGGTCCACGGGGGTGCCAGTGGCTATAATCTGGTGAGCAATGATCTGTATGTCATGTAGTAGCTCAGAGCGGTTTTTAGAACCATATAAGAGGGCTTGTACAGATGAAAGAGAATCTGTACAAATAACGATTTGATGAGGGTTAACTGGGAGGTCGTTTATGTAAATTAGGGCCATAAGGATGGCGAACAATTCAGCTGTAAAGATGGATACGTCATCATTAAGCCTGTACTGTTTAGATACCTTTAGTTCGGGTATGACGAAGGCGCAGCCAACCCTGCCATATATTAGTTTTGAGCCATCGGTGAAGATTTTCAGGTGTTGGGAGTATTTATTATGTAGGAGTTCGTTGGCGAGAGTCGCCAAGAAGAGGGGGTTATCCTGCTTGGACGCCTCCGTCCCCAGGTCACAGGAGAGGGCAGGCGTCTCAAGTAGCCAGGGGGGGGGGGGGGGTAGGGGGGAGCAGGTATTTTAGTACACTGGACAGTCTTCATGTTAACTTTTTCAAGTATGGGGTTAATATAGTTGGTGATTGGCTGACACCTTGCCATGACCCGGGGGCCCCGTGAAGAGGTGACAGATAGGTTGTTGTATTGGGGGAAGAAATCGTTCAGTTCATCTTGTACCGTGTTGTCCACACAGCCTGCGCGAACATGATACCGCGCGGCGCAGAGTCGGCGGTGGTCGTCAAGGCTCATCCAGCCCGCCTCCCGGTACACAGCGGAGGTGCTGGTCCAGGGGGGGAGCCCGAGCGCTAAGCGGAGCGCCCTGCACTCAGCCCCACGGAGGCGGGCCAGGACCTCTGCGCCGGCGGAGTAAAAAGCCTCCTGCCCATACGTCAGGCGTGATCGGATCAGCGCCCCAACAATGGACAGGAGAAACTTTTGGCCTCTGGCCCACTTCTCGTTATTAAACATTTTTATGGCAGACATTGCACGTGGTGCCTTTGTAACCAGGTTTTCAACGTGGGCAGTCCACGATAACTTTTTTGTCACGGTCACACCAAGGAATTTAACGGTGTCACTGGGTTTGATAACTTTCTGGTTAACAATAATTGTACATTTTTGGTGTAAGAACTTTTGTCGGCTCGCCACAAAGAAAACAGTCTTCTCGGGCGCCAGGACAAATCCGTTTTGTTCCATGTACATACATAGGTTATCAATTTTAGTTTGAAAACTGGCCATGGCCACCTCTCCTTTGTTCCGAGGTCCCATGGCTACAGGCTTTTTAGTATCCAGGAGGGCAAGGTCGTCAGCATAGAGGAGGACGGTTGCCCCCCCAACGTCCACACTGTCTATGTCATATAGCATGATACTGAACAGGGCCGGGGCTATGATGCTCCCCTGTGGCACCCCCATGTCCAGCACGTGGGACGCTGAGAGGTCAGAGCCGACTTTAACGTGCATTTTGCGTTTAGATATAAAGGAGTTAATAAACTGGTAGATATGGCCCGAGAGGCCTATCTTATCTAGTTTTTGTAACAGTCGGCTATGCCAGACACTATCATATGCACCCTTTACATAAAAAAAATGTGCCCAAGAGGCAGTGCTTTTTATATGCTAGCGTCTTTCTCACCCGCTCTACAAGGTTAACAATATGATCAGTGCAGGACCGACCCTTTCTAAAGCCGGCCTGGCACTTAGGAATGATGTTATTTTTTTCCAGATAGAACTCCAATCTTCTATGAACTAATCTTTCGTAGATTTTCCCCAGGTGGGGCGTCAACGAGATGGGCCTATAGCTGGTGGGGAGATCACCCGGTTTTCCGTTTTTAAGGACGCCGACCACCTGGGCTTCCCTCCAAGAAGATGGAATTTGGTCAGTGGACCAACAGAAGTTGAAGAAAGTATGTAGGGTTTTTAGGAAGGGGTCAGAAAAATGCTTGATCATGTTATAGGAGATGGGGTCAGCACCAGCCGCCTTTTTTACTGACTTGATCTGTCTAATAGCAGTGGTCAGCTCCGATAAGCGAAGCTCACTGTTTACAGGAAGTTCGTTATTACAGGCGGGGTGCTGGAACCCCACCTCGTGATCGATACGATGCTGTAATAAATCGGGGTTTAGAAAACGACTTTGACTAGCCCGAGCGAACGTTTCAGCCAGCGCCTCTGCCTTCTCTGAATTGTTGGCAGTCAGGCGCTGGCCTACTTTGAGCGGCTTACCGGGCGTAGTGCGACGTCGTTTAAACTTTCTTATTTTGTCCCAAATTTTAGAGGAATCTTTATAAGTATGGGCTTGTTCGGAGCAGAACCGCTCCCAATCATTAAGTTTGGCAGAGGCGATAATGCGATTACACTCGGCTACCGAATCTTTCATTATTTTTATAATGGAACTGGTTACTGTTCTGTAGATACTTGCGGGTGAAAAAGCGCTTATCTTTAATAGCAACATCACACTCCTCGCTCCACCAGCAGGCTGGCTGGGAGCGGGGGCGACTGTTGCTAGTAACTTTTTTTGGTATGCTGACGTCCGCCGCTCCCAGGATACATGTGCGGATGTTGTCATAGTAAGTGTCAATGTCAGGGGAGGAGAGGTCAGTTGTACAGCTCTCCACAAGCAGGGCTCTAAAATGAGTCCAGTCTGCCTTCTGGAAATTATACTTGGGGTTACCGACTCTCTCCTCCCCTTCCACTTCGACGTTATTTATGTCGATCAGTATAGGGAGGTGGTCAGAGTTTAGTGGGTCAGGGAACGTGCACCAGTCAGTGCACGCCCCTAACTCCGGGCTGATAAACGACAGGTCAATGGCACTCGGAATCCCCGTTGGTATGTCAGGGATCCTTGTGGCCGACCCGTCGTTTAATAAAACTAGCTCAGAGTCAATTAGGTTTACAGTTAATTTACTCACAGAGTGCATACGGACTCGCTTGTCTGAGTTCCAGAGGCGGTCGCGGTCGTTGAAATCACCAACGACCAGCCAGCCGGAGGTATTGCAGGTTAGGTTTTTAATCCACGCCGTGGTGTCGAGCCCCGGGCAGCCAGCTGCGTAATAGACGTTAACAATGTTAAGTTTACGCTGGTGCCGCAGGGCTATCTCCACGACGCAGGAGTTACAGTTTTTATAGCTAGTTACAACAGAGGAGATGGGGGTATATTTAATTCCTTTTTTAAAATAAGTGGCTACCTTAATGTGTGAAGCCCTGTTAGACAGGTCAGTCACAGGGGGGTAGTAGTAGCCCTCAAGTTCTGGTAATTTATTATGATAGCATATTAGACTTTGTAGGGCCAGGATATCATAGTGTTTCTGCTCGAATAATCTGGTTAGCTGGGTTAAGGATGTATTTACAGCCCTGCAGTTCCACTGCAGGACACTGATATTTTTGTTCTGGTTATTTAATATATTCCCTGGTGGTTCCTCTGCCATTGGTGACAGGGCAACGAATACGAAGCAGAAAAATATAATAAGGGAGGTGGATTAAAGGGCTGCTTTACATTGGAAGATTTCTTTAATCGTCAGTTCCTTTGCGCCGGCCAGTGAACTCAGCGCTATGAGGGCACCGTCCGGCGCGAGGGGTGCGGTAGCTTGACCGGTGAACCTGTTATAGACGTCAGCCAGGGAGTCGATGAGGGCCCCAGGGCTTTGTTTGTCCCTTGCGTCCCACATGAATGTGAGACATTGTTCAAGGAAGCCCCGGAGACCCCTCTCCTCCCTTGGCAGTGGCTGGTCGTTAATCTTTTTGAGTACGTCCCGAGCAAGTTCCCTTTCGGCCTTGGCTCGCTCGAGACGTACCTTCTCTTGGAGGCCCTCCTCGACCCGCCGCATCACCTTTTCGACAATGGTGTCGACGGCGACGTCGGCGGGAGAGGGGTCCACGCTCTGGTTAATTGCTGTCTTTTTTTGGGTCACCCGGGGCAGACGCTCGGGACCGGCCTTGTTTATTTTGGGGCTGGCTTCGACAGTGATGACGCAGCCGGGTGGGGCCTTAATGGCCGAGGGGGGATCCGGTCCCAAGTCCTCTGGGTCCCCGACTTTTTTGGCCGCCACCACATTTTTGTACGATCGTTTTGGGGTGGAGGTGGGACGACTCCCGAGGGGCTGCTGCGTCCTCCAGAAGTCGTCCTGTTGTTCGGGGGGGGGGGGGGGGACTGGGGTACCTGGGCCGCACGGGCCTCGATATTGTTGAGGGCGACCTTCCACGCTCTATTCAGGGCCTCCGAGTAAGGGATATAGGACGCGGCACGGATCCTGTTTGCCGCAGCCCGCACCCTATACTCGGGGCACCCCTGGTAGGCAGCGGAATGGTCGTCCTTGCAGTTGACGCAGGCTCTTGGTTTTTCGCACCCGTGACCGTCATGCCCACGGGTGGCACAGCGGGCACAGGTAGCAACCTTAGATCGGCACTGTGACTTCAGGTGGCCGATTCTGCTGCACATAGTGCAGCGTTTTACGGGGCAGGCATAGGGCTCCACCCCGTACAGCTCCCCCTCGAGCACGACACTCTCTGGGAGTACCGCCGCCCTGAAGCACAGGCGAACAGCGGTAGAGGGGTTACCGTCCCTGTTCTTGAGCCTGGTCATGAATTTCAATGCTGTGGGGCCCTTCTCAAGAAGGTCCCCACTCGCAGTGCGAATTCTGAATTTGATGTTCATCTCCCTCAGGTCCGCTTGGGAATGAGAGAGAGGCACCGCTTTGATAACTCCGTCTGTGGTGGCCTCAGGGACAACACAGTTGACCCCGATTCCCCCCAGGTCGGTAAGGGCTGCCAGCCTGGTCTGCTGCTTGGCACTTGTGCAACCGACCAGAAACTTGTTGTTGGAGATGCCTCTCACCGAGAGGATCTCCCCCACTGCCGCGCTGAGGACCTTGAAACGTCCCAACCCCACCCCGAGGAGTGTGGCTGGACCGCTCTTCGTGTCCTCAACGATGACGGGGAAACGGAGAAACTCTGGTGGAGGGCCTGGGTTTTTTTTTAACAGTTTTTTTCTGGCGCCCATGCGCGTCTGATTGTTTTGGTGGGCTTGGTTTTTTATGTTGGCTGTGTTTTGGGTTGAGCCCTTGGGAGCAGGTGCCTTGAGAGCAGATGCCTCCTCGGACCCAGCTTTTTTGGAGATGGTTTGTGAAGAGGTGCTCTGCACGGTGGTGGTACCACTAGTGGTGTCCCCCTGTGTGCAGTTTTTCTTATCCTTTTTTTTTGGTGGTTTTTGGTTGTTTTTTTTGGTTTTTGGAACACCCAGACCGACTGATCCGGGACCTTCTCCCCAGGGGGTTTGGTCCCGGGAGCAGGCGGGTCTGAGGCCCCAGCCCCCTCCGTGTGGTCGTCCCCCGGTAATTCCATGCTAACACTGCAGACTTTTGTATTGCCGCAATTAAAACACATTTATTTTGTTGGTAGCTGTTTGTTTCCTTGTGGATGTGTTATGTGCAATTAAACGGGTACGGACACACGTTTTACACATGGGTTACACGAGTTGCAAAGTATTTGAAACGACGGTATTACTGTATTGAAAGGCGAATACCATTTGGACCAGCCATGAGTGATGGAACATTGTACGCGGGGTATCTTGACAGGCACGTTTTAGAAGAAATAATAATAAAAGTGACAATAAAAGGTGTTTTTTTCAAGCGAGGTGTCCGCAATCTGCATGACAAAATATAGCTCTTAATTTATCTACATCGCTCGATCTTTTCTCTTACGTATTTTGTGTGTGTGTGTGTGTGTGTGTGTGTGTGTGTGTGTGTGTGTGTGTGTGTGTGTGTGTGTGTGTTTTGTGTGTGTGTGTGTGTGTGTATGTGTAAGCACGCGCGCGTGCTACGTCCGTTTTAGTGAGTGATTTCTCAAAAAAAGTCTTGATGTTTTAAGTGCCATTCAGAACTAATGTGAATTAGATTTTTTTTCAAACCGCCCGGCACTACAAGGCATTTATTTTTGTTTTTATAAGGACATAAAAATGTTATGGTATTTGAGTCTTGAATTGCGATATATTTATATTAATGAGCACACACAAAAAAATATGTTATATTCGGATTAAAAACAAGCTCTGAAAATTAAATATATAAAAATCATTATCAAAATTAAATTTTCCAAATCAATTTAAAAACACTTTCATCTTATTCCTTGTCGGTTCCTGATTCCAAAAACATATAGATATGATATGTTTGGATTAAAAACACGCTCAGAAAGTTAAAACGAAGAGAGGTACAGAAAAGCGTGCTATCCTTCCCAGCGCAACTACTACCCCGCTCTTCTTGTCAATTTCACTGCCTATGCCATGAGCGGTGGACTGACGATGCTACGAGCAGCTACTTGACTGTTGTATTTTCGCCTTACGCGACTTGTTTTTACACCCCCGGTATAGGGGTGTGTATTGGTTTCGGTCGATGTGTTTGTTTGTTTGTTTGTTTGTTTGTTTGTTTGTTTGTTTGTGTGTTTCTTTGTTTGTTTGTTTGTTTGTGTGTTTGTTTGTGTTCGCAAGTAGATCTCAAGAATGAACGGACCGATCGTCACCAAACTTGGTGAACAGGTTCGATACATTCCTGAGACGGTCCTTACAAAAATTGGGACCAGTCAAACACACGGTTAGGGAGTTATTGGTGGATTTTGTTTTTTTGGGGGGATCAACTACAGTTCAAGAATGAACGGACCGATCGTCACCAAACTTGGTGAACAGGTTCGATACATTCCTGAGACGGTCCTTACAAAAATTGGGACCAGTCAAACACACGGTTAGGGAGTTTTTGGATGATTTTGGTTTTTTGGGGGGATCAACTACAGTTTAAGAATGAACGGACCGATCGTCACCAAATTTGGTGAACAGGTTCGATACATTCCTGAGACGGTCCTTACAAAAATTGGGACCAGTCAAACACACGGTTAGGGAGTTATTGGTGGATTTTGGTTTTTTGGGGGGATCAACTACGCATAACTCTTCCTTATCTTCTCCATGTTTTCAGCGTTTACCTCCCTTCCTTCGTATGGTGCACTACGATATGAGAGGCATCTTCGGATATTCCCGGCGTTCTGTTATTATTTTTAGAAGGTCATCGCAGTGTCCAGAACGCTTTCCTTGGACCCGTAAGTTGTCCTCACTGTAAAAGTGCAAAGGTCGAATCAATTTATAGCCACGCGAAAAATACACTCTCATCTATCTCTATATATTTATACAATAGATATAGATATATATATATATGGCTTCTCTGTGTGTTTGAGTGTGTCTGTAGAAAACACCTGTGTATTGCACAGTTCTGTTTGTGATGTGGTACCTAGGGCGTCGTCGACAAGTAAGTCTGGCCTGATTCCCACAGCTTGGAAAGAGGCTGTTGTGATCCCCATTTTAAAGCCTGGAAAACCAAGAGCTAACCCTTCCAACTGGCGCCCTATATCTCTGACCTCCCATCTGAGCAAAATCTATGAAAGAATACTAAAATCCAGACTAGAAGATGAAATGGAAAGAAAAAAGGTAATACCCCTGTGCCAAGCCGGTTTCCGTCGAGGCAGGGGTGTCTCGGATCACATTGTAAAACTGTCCTCTAAAATTAAGAAAGCTCTCTCACGCAAGAAGTCTCTCTTTGCTGTCTTTTTTGACATCAAAAAAGCCTACGATACAGTATGGCACCAACGATTGTTGTTCAAATTGAAGCAATTAGGCATCAGTGGTAATATGTTTCAATACATAAAAAGCTTTCTACTGAACAGATCCTTTCAAACTGATTATAAAGGTGCCAAATCATCCACTCGCAAAGTTGACATGGGAGTGCCACAGGGCTCAGTAATAGCACCACTGCTTTTTAGCATTATGCTGCATGACATATCGACAATTAAAACACATGGAGCCGAACTGACGCTTTATGCGGATGATATTGCTCTATGCAAAGAGTATCAAAACAAAACCTATAAAACAGAACACAAATTCTCTAAAGAGTGGCAAACAGCTATAGATAACATTGCGAACTATATGCGGGAGAATGGCTTCACTCTCTCTGCCGAGAAAACTGTATTCGTTGTCTTTACAAACCGAAAACTGGAAGATCGAGAAAAGATACAGTTCTCACTAGATAAATCTGTTGTCTCACCCAGTCAGCAGGTGAAATATCTGGGCGTACTTTTCACCTCAAATGGACTATGGACTGCTCACTTAAAGTATCTTTTAAGCAAAGCAAATAAGACCATCAACCTTCTTAAAATACTGGCTGCCCAACCATGGGCAAAGTGCCCAGTTATCCTAACAAACATCACCAGAGCTCTTATAAGATCAAGACTATCATATGGACAGGAGGCCTACTTCTCGTCGGCTCGAAAATGGCTTGATAAGCTACAGTCAGCGGAATGTCGTGCCCTTCGGCTTGCCCTCGGACACCCAAGGCATTCAAAGCAGGCCATTGTATACCACCAAGCAGGATTCCTCCCTCTTGACATGTGGCGGCGTAAGTGCTGCGCAGATTACAATGTTCGAGCCAACACAGTGCAAAACTCAACAAAAGAGGAGCTACAACCGCATTACAATCATGTCCAAAACAAAAAGGCCCACTTTGGCACTACTTTCTCCTCACTGGCTCAATTCAATGCTTCACTCTTTAGTGAAATCAGTGTCGACCCAAATGATGTGGCCCAAAACCCCATATCTCGTGATCCCTCATGGACAATGAAAGAAATGAATTTTGACACAGAATATTGCACAGCTACAAAGGATGATCAGTTATTACTCAGGATACAAGCCCTTGAGCACATTGATACTGTATACAAAGGCCATGTTCATGTTTACACAGACGGGTCAGTGTTGGATGACAAGAAGGCTGGCGCAGCTTTTGTAATCCCCAGCGATGACATGACTGGGAAATTTAAACTGTGCAACAGAAACTCGATCTTCTCAGCTGAGCTCCTTGCCATCTGCATGTCGCTTGTTCATCTCAACCTCAAGAACACTCCTCCTCAAAAGATAGCTATATTCTCTGACTCCAAAGCAGCCATTGAAGCATTAAGATCTAACAAAAGATCAAAAAGACATGATCTTGTCATTGCCATAAAGGAGCTGGCAAATAAAATTATAAAAAAAGGAAGCGAGATTAACCTGGTCTGGTGTCCAGCACACGTGAACGTGCCTGGCAACGAGAAAGCGGACAAAGCCGCTAAAGAAGCTGCCCAAGACATAGGCGCCTCCGAGGTAGACCTGCCATTGTCTGCTTCTGAGATCAGTAGCCTTACAGACTCTCTTCTCTGGAGAGAATGGAGGAACAAATATATGCACAAGGCTATAAGCTCTGGCTGGCTCATTCGGGAAGCCCCATCAAAACAGATGAACACCTATAATGCATGCCCACGTGTAATAAAAAGGATTAACCGCCTAAGGGCAGAAGCTGGGAATTACCAATTTCTAGAGCTTAAATGCACCTGTCAATCCGACCTCACCATTGCTCATTTGACTTTGGAGTGTGATTTGAACTCATGCCACTTTCAACCCCTGACTCAGTTTATAAACTCAAATAGAAATATTCTGCTAAATACCTCAAAGGAAAAATTAAGTTATCTTTTAAGTTTTAATAAAGACCTTGGGTGGCAAGGTCCCAAACTTATCGCTGGACTTATGCACACGCACCCACTTGGTCCCTGGATATGAAGAGACGTTGCTGCGGCTGACGCCATTGCTTCTCATACAGCTACTATATATTTTTATCAGAACTTTTAAAAATACCATTTTATATCCAAGTATCTCTTAACACCATTTTTAATTAGATGAGCGAGAGTGTGCGGGGGGCGGGAGGGTGGTGAACCACTGTACATAAAGGGAAAGTTTGTGTGCGTGCCTGTGTGTGTTCTTAATCTAAGACAAATGTCGCCAATGTTTTTACAGAGTGACGTTAAATAAACGATTTTATCATTTATCGACAAGTAACACTCAAGTCCTTAATGGCTCAAAACCGTAGGACTTTTAATATTAATTTTAACGACAAGTATGGGACTCGACATGATATGATCAGGAATGGCATTATGGCCCCTGAATCATGTTCGTGCTGTTCCCATTCCACGAGTCTGGAAGGGACCTAAGCTTGACGGGTCCATGGTTCGAAGCCGGCGTACAGTGCGCCACTCAAGCCGGGTATTCGGCTCTATTTAATCCACACGTGCTGAGCATGTTTTATATTATATACATGAGACGGTTTTTACAAAAAATGCGGTCAGTAGGTGTTACAGAAAGAGTTATATTGATTTGTCTTTTTCTCCGCCTGTCTCTTTGTCCACTCAATCAACTTATTTTAACCACACTTGTTAGCAGTGCCTTCTCAGTTGGTGGCAGTGAGAATGGTAAGGACGGGGGTGTTTTTCCTATCTCGGAGGAATTTCTTGTTTGTTGTCGTTTTTACATTTAGTCAAGTTTTGACTTAATGTTTTAACATAGAGGGGGAATCGAGACGAGGGTCGTGGTGTTGTGTGTGTGTGTGTGTGTGTGTGTGTGTGTGTGTGTGTGTGTGTGTGTGTGTGTGTGTGTGTGTGTGTGTGTGTGTGTGTGTGTGTGTGTGTGTGTGTAGAGTAAACTACTGGACCGATCTTTATGAAATTTTACATGAAAGTTCCTGGGTATGATATCCCCAGAGTTTTTTTTTCATTTTTTGGATAAATGTCTTTGATGACGTCATATCCGGCTTTTTGTAAAATTTGAGGCGGCACTGTCACTCATTTTTTAATAAGATTGATTGAAATTTTGGCCAAGCAATCTTCGACGAAGCCCGGACTTTTGTATTGCATTTCAGCTTAGAGGCTTACAAATTAATTAATGACTTTGGTCATTAAAAATCTAAAAATTGTAATTAAAATTATTTTTTTATAAAACGATCCAAAATTACGTTCATCTTATTTTCCATCATTTTCTTATTTCAAAAACATATAAATATGTTATATTCGGATTAAAAACAAGCTCTGAAAATTAAAAATATAAAAATTATGATCAAAATAAAATTGTCCAAATCGATTTAAAAACAATTTCACCTTATTCCTTGTCGATTCCTGATTCAAAAAACATATAGATATGATATGTTTGGATTAGAAACACGCTCAGAAAGTTAAAACGAAGTGAGGTACAGAAAAGAGCGCTATGCAGCTCAGCGCAACCACTACCGCGCTAAACAAGCTCGTCAATTTTACTGCCTTTTGTACGAGCGGCGGACTACGGTCATTGTGACAAAATGCAGTGCGTTCAGTTTCATTCTGTGAGTTCCACAGCTTGACTAAATGTAGTATTTTCGCCTTACGCGACTTGGTTTTTTTTTTGCTGCAGTCACGTAGGCCATCTCCAGTTATACACTTTTGAACAAACCGTTATCATATGCCCCCCAGCTTTTTTTCAGGTGCTCGCGCCTGAACCGTGATTATGTGTGTGTGTGTGTGTGTGTGTGTGTGTGTGTGTGTGTCACTGTGTGTGTGTGTGTGTGTGTGTGTGTGTGTGTGTGTGTGTTTGTGTGTGTGTGCATACTTCTTCAACTATTTGCAAATATTGCCACGCGCCGATGGACACACACACACACACACACACACACACACACACACACACACTGATCACACACACACACCCACACACACACGCACGCAAAACCCCCAAAGTGGGTTCCTAGCCGATAGTGCACTTGGACTACAACGGCACTGCGCGCAGTGTCTTTGTAGTGCGCTTGCACTACAACCGCACTGACTGCAGTATCCGCTCCGGCATGGACGAATTTGACACTAAAAAAGGCATAAAATTTGACCTATTTCGTAGCCTATAGGGGACGGAATTTTGACGGAAAGAGTGTCATCATCTTGAATATGGCATTCTTTCCGTTAAAAAAAAAAGTTTTTATTTTTTTATTTTACGGAAAGAATGTCATTTTGAACATGGTTATGACATTCTTTCCGTCAAAAAAGACGTTTAAACAACTGGGTTTCAAAATTTGGAACCCACTTGTCAAATTGCCCCAGTTGGTACTGTGTGAAACATATACATAAACCCGGTTGGTGGGTTTTGCATGCTCACACACACACACACCACATAACCATCACAAACACATTACTGCAAGTTATCCTTACGTCAAATGTTTGCTTGAGACGCGTCATCATCATGTCACCATAATAAAAGGCTTTATTGTCCACTTCATGAGTGGTTTTCAATCAAGACGCAAGTGTGACGCGGACGTTAACCTAAGCGATAACCTCAATAGGAAACGTCTTTAAAAACAGCAGAAACGGAGTAACAAAGTATTAGCTGTATTTGAAAGGTGGTCGTCTACATTTTTACTTTGTTTTCAATAATCTTATGGTTAGATTTCGCAAAAAAGTTATGTCAGATGATGAATGAACCATGGGGAAAAAGTTAAAGAAAAAAAGATATATGTAAAACAAGTTTTTATTTTTGGGAAGTGTTAGTAACACTTCGAATGTTTTGTTTTCCATTGTGCAGAGACCATGTGCTTTGCCTTTAAATATCGACCAATCAAATTCATGTCACTATGCTGACATCCACAGCCACACAATCACAGCAACAGTTTGACACTGGGTATTAGAGCGCTGTCCACGATTTTTTTTAAATGAACGAACTGCACGGTATTCGAGCGGAGTTTTGCCCTCGGCATTTGCCACATAAGGATATCCTACTACGCTAAAATACTACAATGAATTTTCAAACTGCTACCCTGGCTTCTACCTTACAGATCGAAGGGGGGTGTATTTTTGATGTTTGTATGAAATAGACTCAGCATTTTAATGGTCATAATGTCTATTTTTGTATAAACATGTAGACAAGGACTTTTAAAATCCGACTCCAATTCTTATTCCCTCCTTCCCTTATTAATAATGATTGTGCGAATCTAGATACAATATCAATCGTAAACTCGTGTACATATAGCTACTACAAACTACTACACACACACACACACACACACACACACACACACACACACACACACACACACACACACACGTACACGTACACACACACACACACACACACACACACACACACACACACACACACACACTCTCTCCCTCTCTCTCTCTCTCTCTCTCAGACGCACATTTACACATTCTCACGCACAAACGCCTGGTGTGTGTGGGAGGGGGGAGATGTTTGTGTGTGATTCTCAATAGTATTAATAATCTCTAGTTTTCTCTTTGGAGAAATAACAATGCACCACGCGCGTTCCGCTCTGGTGACTACTGTTGAGAATGCGAACATAACAGGTACTTGAAGGGTACAAATTTAAGTGTCAAATAATCATTTTGCACGGTCATTTAACACCTTACATTGCAGTCATCGGATCACACATTTTCTATTCAGGTGCCTGTCTAGCCTTTCCAGTCTATCTGAATGACACCCGGTTCAATCATTGCAACAAAAGTAAATCTAGGACAGGCGTCTCAAAGGAGATAAACATTCATTTCTTATGACCGAGGCTTTCTTATGATGGAGTTTGTCTTATCCGGAGAAGAAAGAAGACATTTGACAGATAAATAAGAAGTCCTTTCTTGTAAGCGATATTTCTTATAAGCGAGGATTTTTACAAGTCGGTTCGTCTGTACTTATACTTTCCGTTTCCGTGCGTTCAGTGACAGCATTTCAAAATCTCGTGCAGCAGACGAATTTTTTCCGTTTTCAGAGGAGTCATTTTTTTTTATTAAAAACACAATGATACAGCCACTGTATATTTTGTGCATCTTCATGTGCATATCTCTATCCTTCAGTCAACGGTTAGTAGTTCTAATAACCTTTAACACAGCATGGTTTGGCCCTTTAATCAAGAACAGACTTCACAGAAATTCGCGATTTAAAGAAGTAAACGTCAGTCTTTCTTTTTTGTATTTTAGCAGCAAGATTCGCCTCGATGATTTGATGGAGGAGGAGAAAGTTGACAGCGAGGTGACTATGAGGGAAATAACGAGGGCTTTAGATTTTCTGTACGCCTATACAGATGATCACATCTTCGTAATTGCACGCCTGCATTCCTGGCTTCAACATGACCAAGGCCAAGGGCGACAGGCAACAGAAACGTCTATGCGGCAAGACAAAAGAAAGTGCCAAGCGTTGGTATGGAGACACTCTAAGAGATCTGGGTAGGTTCACCATCGCTTACGTTACTTTTATGCATATTTGGCCCAAGAGCAGTTCTTTATTAGGTTTGCTTCCGTTTCTGTCGCATTTCAATGGTTTCACGTTCAGATACAGATCTATGTCAATGGACCAATAAAAAAAATGCCCTGTCTCAGGAAAAATAAGCCTGTCAAAATGTACACAGCTTAAAGTGTAACTAAACAAGCAAAAAGGAAAAACATCGTTCAGCAACCTTTACACTTTGATATGAAGAAGGGCCTCATATACTGTCGAACTGCGAAAAAAAAAAAAAATTTCTCTCACTCGGACACTGTTTGACGGACATGTGAAGTGCGCGCCAGGAACGACAATCTTCTTAGTTTACCTGATTAATGCCCTTAATTTTTGGTTCTGGTACTTTCAGTTCCGGCTGTTGTCATCAATCTACCAAAATAAAAGATCAAACGGAGTTTTCGATTTTTATTTCATGGTTCAGAAAAATATTGCTTATTTTCTGAAGTCAACCGTTTTAGCGAATCTTTCTTTGATTCTTAAAAGTCATTTCAGATTTTTGAAAAATAGTTAACGGTTAGTAATTACCAATATATCGTAAACAAACATATCGATAGGTTTTGGTAAGAAGACACAAGTGCGATGAATGTGATACCAGTATTTTTGTGGTAAGTAAGGATGCATTTCTTTGCTGTAAGCACATTTACAATGCACATTTAATCTGTTTAGTAACATAAACGAAAGCATGGTACAGTGCCGCTTGTTTGTGGTCTATCTTTTCGCGGCAGATGCGTAACAATTAGGGTCTCAGTTGGAAAAAGCTGCTCGGAACCAGAGCAGATTTGGCTTGGGTTCTTTGAGTGTGAATGATCGACGAGTGGCTTGACATTTTTAACGAATCATTACTGCAGCCTACTTGAAACCATCATCTGTTTCTGAATTTGTCATCAGTTATGATTGAGCAGTCTCATAGGAATCGTCCATAAAATGTTAAACCGAAAAAGGGCAGACGATTCTGAATCACACAGGCTGCTGTACAAAATCAGATCTAAAACGATATTTTGAACTGCGACGTCTGCGTAATTGCCCTGTAACAAAATACCTTGTCCTGGTCATGTGTATACACATCAGCTTCTATTGGGAAGATCAGTATTTTATATTAATCACAAATACAAGATTAGAAATAGTTCTGAAGATCGCCTTTGATTTCAGTTTCAGCGGCAAACTAGCAGATCTGTCCAAACCGGCATCGTTTCATGGTTGAAACTTGAATAATCCCAAATAGATCTGAGTGGGGGTAAGTTTTATAGTATTTCAATTTTTTACGGCAGTTTTATTTAAAGATAGTGTAGTGGATGTCTCTGGTGAAGACTACAGTTATATGAATTTTTTGTTGTAATATTAAAATGATTGTTCTTTATTTACACAATTGAATGATTTGTATTTATTTGTTTGCAGATGACGGCATACTGAGTGCTCCAAGAACATACGCCTGCTGGCATTCTGTGTCTTTTCTGAAGACGTCGAGGCAAGCAGAAGTCACGGTCCTGGCCACTCACACACAATGACATGAACAAGAAATGATATTTTTTCATGGGCATATCCAGTATTAAAACTTTATTACCATGCAAACGCAACGATTAGAATTTAGAGAAGGTCATCGGTCACACACACACACACACACACACACACACACACACACTGGGCGGATCCGGAGGGGGGTTCCGGGGTTTCCGGACCACTTAGGAGCCGGCCTTTGTATTCTAAGTGACGATTTTGGAAAGAAGTTGGCTAATTAGTTTGCTCAGGTTGCGCCAGATCGATCAATTGTCCTTGTTGTGATTCAAATTTTTCTTCTTAATATATTTACTTTTTTGGAAGGTGTATTAGGGGATGTTTCTTGGCTCAGATTGATCCATTTTCCTTGTTTTTATCAACATTTGTCGGACTCCCCCAAGGAGGTTGAACGCTTTGCGTCTTCAACTAAACGCTTCGCAACGTCAAATTGTCCCTAAAAGAAATTTCGAAACTCCCCCTTAAAAATGATGTGATCCGCCCCTGCACACACACAAACACACACAAATAGAGAAGTAATAAATGGATACAGTTTTTCTTTGTTTGTTTGTTTGTTTGTTTATTTGTTGCTTAACGTCCAGCCGACTACGCAGAGCCATATCAGGACGAAGTTTTTCTTTATTTAAATTACAATCAGATGTGGTCGTAGAACAGGCACTGTAAACAAAACCTAGCATGATATACCACTTGTGTGATGTTTCGGTCAATATCTTTATTTTCCTTTCAGAAATACATTGGCGTTTTGAATGTCAAGGGAAGTGATACAAATGCAGCGGGCTATCAAGAACGCGAAGGCAAACAAGGTAAATACCTACTTCTGACATTAGTTTACTTATTAACTCTTTCTATACTGGCCATTATCTCCCCAGTCTCAAAAATAAACAAAACAAGATGCAGCCTTCAAACTCATAGGTTTTATTGTGAATATATTGCTAAAACATATGCCAAAGTTTGGTTTCATTGTTGTGAAAAAAATAAAAATATAATGTCCAGAATTTATGGGTATATTTTACGCAATACGAAAAAGGGGGTATGTATTTTGACTTAGAAGCATTTTTTCTTATGAAGGCTCTGTTTTCAACAAAACTGTTTCTGTTTACTTGTATGAAGATTGTGCTTACACAAAAACATAACAAATACCAACTGATTTTCCATTTGGTGGTCATGTAAGCATTGTACACTAGTCCTGTGCTTCTTTTGGGGGGTGGGTGGGAGAAAGGGGGAGACTCTAGTCGGTTGTGCAAATAGTATTTAACCATGGGTGTGAATGTGAGTGTGGACGTGGATATATGATTTACTGCAACATTCAAAACAAAATCATGTGCTTTTGCATTTTGGAAATAAATTCTATTGATTGATTGATTGTGAACATGTCCGAAAAATCTGATCACACACCATGTGGTCGACATGCAGACCTGAACGGCCAGTGTATGGTGGCAGAGTTGGAAAATAGGAAAAGTCTTGATGCCAATCCTTCATCAAAAACCGAAGAAAATCGTCATTGTAATAAGTTTGCTTTATTCTAAATCAAACGACTAGGATAGATGACAGACACAACGACAAACACATTCAATTCTATGTAAAACATACACAATGCTCACGTTAACAAGCTGGCCATAACAATGTGCCCATCGTGCATGAAGTGTGTCTTTGGTCGGATCAGTAGCCGTGCTTTGTCTGCGATACTAAACATGAAATTTTGTTAAAGCGACGATTTAGCAATGTTGTTGTTGCTGCTGCTGCTGTCTGTTCTTGTCACGACATCTCGTTTTTTCCCTCCTGATTCTGAGAAGAAGCTGTTTAATTGTGATATCAGGCCTTGGAACCCCTGATTTTCACTTGGAGCATTCTCAAAGAAACTTAGCGTATGTTAAGAAAAATGAGTGTACTCCACACTTTGTCTTTTGTTGTTCGTTGTCGTTGCATGTCTACCGTTCCACAGCCACCTACTATAGGTGATGGGGTCTATGTCGACCAAAAGAATGGGATTCACTGCAGGTCGAGTTCCTGTAGGTGGATTCTCTGTATACCTAAGACTTTAAAATTGGCAATCTTGTATACAGGGAATACCACAGGGTGTAGTTCCTGTAGCGTTTTGCTAATATCAATGAAAGTCACGTGATGCTTAGCGACATCGTTAGAATTTGATGTTTTTCGATCTTTTTTTGATATTTCTTAGAAATTCGAGTATGGTTTGCAAGTTTTATTGAAAAACTGCACCTTGTGGGATTCCCTGTATACTAGATTGCCAATTTTAAAGTCTTAGGTATACAGGGAATCCACCTACAGGAACTCGACCTACAGAGAATCCCACTCTTTTGGTTGACATAGACCCCATCAGCCCTACTATAAGTGCAAGTGTTAAATGACGTATTTCCACAAAAGACTGCTTGCAGAGAATCATGTGATGCCAATGACAGGTAAGGACATGTGGTAATACATACTACGTTTTGGAACCAGGGAAAATGCAGCACAAATTATTTATCAACCAAATTGATTGACTTGTGCACCACGACAAAAGTTTTCTTTGATCCATAAAAGGTCTTTTGCCAGAAAAATTGCTCTGAACATCAAGTACCCTGCAAGTTGTCACACATTTACATTATTGAAATAAAAAGAAAACACACCAGTAACCAGGTTAGGTACGTTAATATCTATAATCAATATCTCGGCACGTTACTGCCTTCTTCGGGATGGTAAGCTGAACATTATTGAACAAAATAATCGGTTTAGATTGTATACTTTGATTCCTGAACGAAGAAGCAGAGGTACTGCATACAACTAGGACTGTAATATCAGCTTTTGCCTGAAACACACACACATACACTTATAAAATTAATGCAATGTCATTGTATGAAGCCAGAACAATCACTAACTTACATAGTTGGTCACACAATTACCCATCACTGAACAATAAATCGAAGTCGGGTGGATTCAATGACTAAAGCAGTAAAGGCTTTGAAAAAACCCTCATCACAAAACATCCCCCCCCCAAAAAAAATAATGAAATAAAACAGGTTGTGTATATATAGCGCAGTAAACACCATGCAGGTACAAGCAAAGATTTGACAGTGATTATCCTTGTTTTATATAGCACACATTTTCGAGTTTTAATCTCTCTCTCTCTCTCTCTCTCTCTCTCTCTCTCTCTCTCTCTCTCTCTCTCTCTCTCTCTCTCTCTCTCTCTCTCTCTCTCTCTCTCTCTCTCTCTCTCTCTCTCTCTCTCTCTCTCTCTCTCTCTCTCTCTCTCTCTCTCTCTCTCTCTCTCTCTCTCTCTCTCTCTCTCTCTCTCTCTCTCTCTCTCTCTCTCTCTCTCTCTCTCTCTCTCTCTCTCTCTCTCTCTCTCTCTCTCTCTCTCTCTCTCTCTCTCTCTCTCTCTCTCTCTCTCTCTCTCTCTCTCTCTCTCTCTCTCTCTCTCTCTCTCTCTCTCTCTCTCTCTCTCTCTCTCTCTCTCTCTCTCTCTCTCTCTCTCTCTCTCTCTCTCTCTCTCTCTCTCTCTCTCTCTCTCTCTCTCTCTCTCTCTCTCTCTCTCTCTCTCTCTCTCTCTCTCTCTCTCTCTCTCTCTCTCTCTCTCTCTCTCTCTCTCTCTCTGGAAAGTAATTTATTGACCTGTGGGTTATTTGCGTTTGTATACACATTGGTGATTCGTAAACTATGTTGAAAGAGATTGTCAAACAATATTATATGGGGTGTCTTAAAAAAAATGTATATCAACAAAATCTGTCATTATTATCAGGCACACGGTTTTAACAAAGCTATGTCACGGAATGCAACATAAGTGGCTTAAAAAGTCGTGTTTTTGTGTGTGCAGGATATTCGCTAGGACAGGACCTCAAGCTGAACCAGCACAACAGCGATGCATTCTTCCATGGCTTCCACAAAAGTCTTTCACCTATAGCGGGCATTGCATGTACAGATAGTCCAAAGAGGGTTAGGGTTACCCTAACCCTCCTTTTTATATTTAGTCAAGTTTTGACTAAATATTTTAACATCGAGGGGGAATCGAAACGAGGGTCGTGGTGTATGTGCGTGTGTGCGTGTGTGTGTGCGTGTGTGTGTGTGTCTGTGTGTCTGTGTGTGTGTGTAGAGCGATTCAGACTAAACTACTGGACCGATCTTTATGAAATTTGACATGAGAGTTCCTGGGTATGAAATCCCCGAACGTTTTTTTCATTTTTTTGATAAATGTCTTTGATGACGTCATATCCGGCTTTTCGTGAAAGTTGAGGCGGCACTGTCACGCCCTCATTTTTCAACCAAATTGGTTGAAATTTTGGTCAAGTACTCTTCGACGAAGCCCGGGGTTCGGTATTGCATTTCAGCTTGGTGGCTTAAAAATTAATTAATGACTTTGGTCATTAAAAATCGGAAAATTGTAAAAAAAAATAAAAATTTATAAAACGATCCAAATTTACGTTTACCGTATTCTCCACCATTTGCTGATTCCAAAAACATATAAATATGTTATATTCGGATTAAAAACAAGCTCTGAAAATTAAATATATAAAAATTATTATCAAAATTTTTTTTTCGAAATCAATTTAAAAACACTTTTATCTTATTCCTTGTCGGTTCCTGATTCCAAAAACATATAGATATGATATGTTTGGATTAAAAACACGCCCAGAAAGTTAAAACAAAGAGAGGTACAGAAACGCGTGTTATCCTTCTTAGCGCAACTATTACCCCGCTCTTCTTGTCAATTTCACTGCCTTTGCCATGAGCGGTGGACTGACGATGCTACGAGTATACGGTCTTGCTGAAAAATGGCATTGCGTTCAGTTTCATTCTGTGAGTTCGACAGCTACTTGACTAAATATTGTATTTTCGCCTTACGCGACTTGTTAAAAATTCTTTAGACCAATTATCCCTCTGTTCCCATGTTAAACATGGAATAATTCTGGACAAATGCGAGGACGTTAGCTTTTTTTTATTTTATTTTTTTTATCATTTTACTTATCATTAAAACTTGTTTAGATTTCGATTCGTAAACCATTTACAGTAATCCTTTGTTTTTTTAACTTTGTTAATCTTACCACAGTCACTTCGTTGTTTAGATTTATCATTAAATTTGTTACCATTATGCAGGAAAAATGTAGAATAAAACCAGGAGAGCTTTCGGTAGAAGATATTTCCTGTGTCAAAAGTTAATGCTTATTCTGATTGATGGGTGCTCCAAACTAAGTTATTTTGACTGCCTTATTCGAATTCATTTCCAAGACAGGGCTGAGAAGTGGAGAAGCTTAGGAGAATATCGTAACAATTGTCTGGGTGTTTATGCAAAACTTTCGAATATGTCAGATTTTACTTTAGAGATTTTAAATACTGTTAACTGACAGAAATGCTATAACTTCTACACCAATTGACTGGATAACTTCATATTCAGCATACTTAAACTTGATTTTATGCATGTGCAGTTCACAAAGTGGCAAATTTGTAGGTTAAATTATCTAACTTTTGCATCACCAATGACACCAACGCTTTCGTGTCTGAGGATTGCCCTGAACCTAGCTGTAACTGCATGCTTTCTTCAGGTCATCGATAGCCTGGGGGTTGAAGGGGATGTTTTTACATACTCAGACATTCAAAATAATCAAAAAGGTAAAAGCCTGAAGGGTTTAAATTAGGTAAAAATGGCTACCGCTCAATGTCAAAACTCGTTCTGTTTAGTCGACCCCCGAATTTGGAGAAAAAAATTAAAATTGCACAAAAGTCAGACCATTCAATTTACAAAATTGCCACTTACTGGAAAGGCAGAACATAAACTGAAGTTAATGAATACCATATATAAAATAATTGGTTCAAAAGATGCAGAAGTAATTTGCATGGTTGTGGGTGTCCTTTTTAGGGGGGTCAACCCTGTAGAAGAGACGATTTTCTTTAATTATCAATCCGTAATATATTGTTTGTTATGCATACAAGATTAACATTGACAAATACTTCAAGACTCCTCATTGATCTTAAGAAATGTTGTGGTTTTTTTTGTTACTGACTGATTCACTTTCTATTCACTTTACTCTACATAAGTCACGACAAGAAAAGCAAGGGAGGTAATTTCTTCGGAAGAGGTAATTCTCTCCCCTCAGAACGATTGTTGTAGTTTGTTTGATTTTGTTCCCTTCTAATAAGTATTATTTAAAATAGATCTTTACATCTTGATGTGAAAGGCGCAGTACCCCCCTCCCCCCAGGATGTTAAATTCTAGGTTGTGTCCATGTAAAATCCTGATCCTAGTCAAGATCCGAGTTGGTTTTTCATGCAACTGTGCCTCTTTATGCCACTCAATTAGACATACTTTGCAATCCATAATTGCACGAAAGTAAGTACAGGAAATACGTTGTTGTCGTGTTTTTAATATTACATAATGAAATAAAAAAATGTCACAACTGGTTTCGTGTTGGGCTTTCTCTCTCTGTCTGAATCTCATAATTACTTCCTTCTGAGGCCTGAAATGTGTTGCAGGCATTGTTCAGCTTACATTTATTGTTACAATTTTTGTGGATATGTTATTAAGTGTGTCTGTGTTTCTATCATTCGTTATCAGTGTGGTTAAAAAAAAAAGCACACGTCAAAGTAATTTACCCTTCATCATTATCAAAACATGCAGATACAGGTAATAAATATTTGTGATACTTTAAACAAATACAATGTTTGTTTGTTGCGTTTTTTCTTTTTTTCAGAGCAAACACACATCGTATTTGTTCAAACGTGTATATTCTGCACTTTCTAATACCCTGCATGGATCTCCAAATCAAGAATAATGAAAAGTCGTCTAATAGCACTGCAGCTCTCACACGAACATGATAGAAGCTTGCATGCATGCACCCAGGCTCGCTGTCTTCGGCTAAAAGAGCTTACCGTTGGATCTTCGCTCAGACAAATGTAGCTGTCTTGTCCACTTGCTCCTGTCGCATAGATCTGCAATGTGCAACATCATCTTTGATTAATAAGTCTGAGGCACAGACAAACACACACGCGCGCACATTTGCGAGAGAATGCACGTCAGTCTATTCAATCAAACAGTATAAAAACATACCACAGACGTGGTGGTGGAAACTGGACATTCGCCGTATAACAAAATCAAGAGATTCATTTGTGTGTGTATGTTTAATCAAAAGTTCATCTTGCGCACATTCAGTCTGTATTGTAACAGGACCCATCCCGTAAAAACTTCGAACAGATCTATTAAATTCTGAAATCCTTGACAAGTTTTTTTTTCCAATCATCTGTATCTGACCGAAGTAAAAAATCAAAAAAAATCAGCCAGTACACGCATCTACCCCCTTACACGACAATACATATGTGGCGAAAAAAGGAATCGAGAGGGGGGGGGGGGGGGGGGAGAACAAGGAATAAATTAGATCCAGAAATAATTCCACTTCATCATTCCAAAATTCAAGTGTGAAGTGATCAGATACTGTGGTAAAGATACGTGCTTAGTATCACAACTGAAAATACAAGCCCTAGGGTTTTAAATCAAGGAAACAATTAAAGTTAAGGAAAGATCAACAGAAATGTCGAGAACATGTAAAATATTGTACTTACAATCCGTTTCAGCATGCTCTTCGAATAATAATCTCCCAGTCAGCCTCGTGCTTACGACTTCGACAGGATGTTGCCTCTCACGCTGAGCCAGTACATTTGGAGTGAATTCAAAGGCCGGAGATGCAGTACAAGCACATTAGTTAGATCCAATTCATTTACATTGCTACCTTGCCCAATGTATGGCTATTTCTGTTGGTAACATCACACATGTGGCAAGCAGTGCTTGTTGCCGACTCTGCTGGGACAGGCAGCAGACGATTTTATTTAGGAACCAAATTCTGATTGGTTAAAACATAAAACCGGAACTCAAAGTACCACTTGTTCTTTGGAAGTATCAAATCAAGAACAGATAAGCAGGTAAATCTGAAATGGGTTCAACACTTTTAAAAAATCGTAGTAAATCAGAAAACACAGTAAACGTTGGAAAAATCGTCCAGTATCGCTTCTACAGGTCTATACTTGGACAAAACATAAAGCAATTCAGTAAAGCTGACACTTCAAAATGTCTGTTTAGTTACACTTTAAAGGCACACTCCGCGTCCCGTCATCAGTTTCTGATCACAGACACCGCCAGGCTTTTACATACAGTACAAATATCCTTTCGTTTTGACACTTACCGCTGGAGAACACCCTCACCCTGTCCCTGGGTGCTCTACATAGAGAATGAGCATTTTTCAAAGAATTTATTTCGCGTGGACGTATAGGTAGCATTCCTAAGCCTCGTTATGATAATAGACTGAACTTTTATATCTAAAGAATAAACTGACAGCATGTGGAACAAATGGGTTTTGTTTAAACATGAAACAAATATTTTATCATCAAGACTAGGTCAGCTCAATTCAAAGTGTTGAAAGTTGGGAGCGCGGATGTAGGTCAAGCGAGGTGGGTATGTCAATTAACTGGTGAGTGTAAGATGCATCTCTTTTCACTTGATGACGGGAGAGTAGGCTTCCAAAAACATGCAACTTTCCCCTTGTTGGACCGCTAGTCTACTGAGATTTTCAAAACTTTGATTCTGTGGGCTGCTGTGCCTGTGTAGATTGAGTAATTCGCCTAAAAACGTACTGCCGTGACAGGACTACCATCACATTACACGAACTGCATCTTACACCTGAGGAAGAGTGATAGAGGAACAATATAAAACACATAAAATAGTTACTTTGCTGGTAAATAGGGAAAAACAGACAACTTTGTATCAACTTTTGAAACCTTATTTCAAGCATGAAACACAAACATAAAATTCAACGTGTTAAAGTATTTTAAAAAATGTCGACACACCCAAGGTAAGGTATTCCCGTTCACCACGATACAAATATAAATACCCCTTAACGTGCTAAATTTTGAACTGTGCTGCTTCTACTACACCTACCCCCAACCCAGTTTGACAGAAAATATGCTTCCAGTCTACACCTGAGAAAAAAGGGACAAAACATTTAAAAACAAATCGTGTCTATGTTGAAGTATTACTAGAGCGAGAAATCAGAAGTAAATTAAGTGTTAAGCCCTTATTTATAAGGTAATGTATGAAACGTGTGTATGGGGTATCAGACTTTGGCACAAGAATTACCTTATAAATTATTAAAATTGACAAGAAAAAAATGCTTTATTTTCGACCTTAAAGATAGTAAACCTAAGGCGCCATTTTGGAAAGTTTTCTGACGAGTTGGACCTGAAAACATTCAAGGGACATTTGCTGTACTGTATTTTAGAAACATCTGCAATGATCTTGCTCAAAACTACTCCGACACTATGCCAAATAACTAAATGAAATTTAATCAGCGAGCGGTTTGCTTCGCCCAGCTCTCCCGTGTCAGGAGCCGGATTCCGTTCGTCATCATATTTTATTTAGTCTTCATAGATACCCATTTGTCAAAGCAGATTAAGACCGTTGAGGAAGTCAAACCTACAGTCTAGCAAACGCATGCATAGTCCGTGCAATGCAGGGCTAAAACGCTTCGCATAATATAAAAAGAAACACACAGTCCGTTGGCGCATATCACGGTCTGAAATGACTACCACAGCATTCAGATTTGAAAAATAGAACGCTCAAACACGTATTCTAAGACCTTCCTCGGGTGTGTTGTCATCTATTCACCACCCAAAATAAACTCTGTGGCTCTCGGCTCAATTTCAGATCTGTTTCTCCAGGAATAGCACATGAAATAGTCAAGTCAATTTACCTTTTGGATTCTGAATGTCTGAGTATACACAAAGACCCCCCCCCCCCCCCTTTACTCCCTACATCATCGGCGACCTGAAGAAAGCAGTAACAGCTAGGTTCGGGGCAATCACTAGGCAGGAAAGCTTTTGTGCCATTGACAATTTCGGAGGTGTAATTTGGAACACATTTATGTTGATTAAGGTATACTATGTCATTCGAATTACCCCAAAGGTCAAAATCTCGAGGGCTTAAATCGGGTTAGTTTTGCTACTGCTCAATTTCAAACCTCATACTGTTTAGTCGATCCCCGAATTTGGAAACTTGTTTTGAAATTGCACAAAAGTCACACCATTTGATTTATAAAATTGCCACTTTGTGAAAGGGTCATGCATAGGCTGAAGTTTATGTCCCAACAGGTGTAGAAATTATTAACATTTTTGTGGGTTGCATTTTTGGGGGGTCACCTTGTACATCCTGTTTTGAGGGATAGACTCAAGCCTTAAAGTGAGTGCTATTGCGAATGTGTTTCATCAGGTTAGTATTGCTGTTATCGTGAAAAGATTCAATCGTTCTGTAAATCTGTGAGTCGAAAATGGGCTTTAGATTGACCCACCATGGTATGTTTTGCAGAACAGATGGTAGGGAAATTCTCCCCTACTGGCAGACCCATCACCTGCTGTCTTTGAAGACAGTCTCATATTTAGCTATTTCGGGTGAAAGTGAAGCTACTTACCGAGTCAGTGGCATGCAATATAGACTGAAAAATGTTGTTGCTGTACAAAACACGCCGTCCGCTAACGTCAATCTTGCGATTTCATCCCTGTTTTTGTTATCTTTCAGGTTTCAGAGCTGTTAAGGATTCCGGTTTCTTCAAGATTTCGCTGGAGCAAATGTCTCCCGATCAGATGGATTTTCCAATGACCTCCCAATGCAATGTGTGTCGTTTAGATTTGGAAAACTTGCGTTCTTCAAAGGTTGAAGCAAAGCACAAAATGAGAATTATTGTGAAACGCCAAATGCCGCACATATACATTTGCAAGAAAGAGCGTGACTATTATAATACTTTGGTGAAGGATGTAAAAGTCGCAACAAAATTGGGAAAGTCTGTACCTAACACAAGCGATATTGAGATGCATTACACTTTTGATTGTGCCGAGAAAGTCGAGTACCTAAAGGACGATACTCAGAAAAGAAAATGTAACATATTTGCCGTTTGCTGTGAGGGTATCCCGCAGCAAATGAACTATCTGATGGATGAGAACGAGTGGGGAAACATAAATGCAAACCTGATAGTTAGGCTTCTGGACCATTTCTTTTCCAACTACGGGTTGGGGGAGAAAAAAGTTCACCTTCATTGCGACAACTGCGGTAGCCAAAATAAAAATAACCTGATGCTGTGGTATTTAGCTCGGCGGGTGATGGAAGGTCTACACACAGAAATTGAACTCCATTTCATGCCTGCTGCCCACAGCAAATTTTATCCGGACGAGTATTTTCTTAGCTTGAAGGAAAGGCTCAGACACAAAAAACCACTTCGCAATCTTGATGAAATAGCAAATGAAGTAAACAAAAGCTGTGAGGATATTAACTGCGCACACATTGTCAGGAACGCCAATGAAATACAGGACGAGAAATCGTTCCTCCAAGCATTGAATCAGCAATTCAATCGCTTCAAAGGCATGAATGATTTCCATCATTTTAAATTCGCTTCTTCATTTCCTGGAAAAGTCCACTGCTGGGAGAAGCTGAATGGCCCACACCTGGCGGTCCACCTTTCTCGGGTGAGTAGGCTACTCCTGTCAGAATTTTCAAGCGGTTGTGGCAGAATAAGCGCCCCAGACACCAAGGCAAGCCCCAACACGTTGCCAAGCTACAAACTCGCTGCTGGCGGGCTCGGACCTTCCATAGCAATGAATAACTAACTCTGCAGTGTGCTCTTAAAATGATACCTTTCTTTTCGAAAATATACTAATCGAACCTCACAATTCGTTACGGCACAAGTAAATGAGAACTACAAGTTGGTATCACTCTTTATTGGCTCTGTCAACGCTCGTTTTTTGCCGCTTGCTTCCTTTTATATAATGAACCACCCATACTGCGTCGTCGTCCCGATCTAAATCCTTTCTATGTCATCAAAAATATTGCATTCTGGGTAGGGAAATCCTTTCATGCAATGACGTCAGCGCCTTTCGGCGATTGGTCCATGCATTTCGGAGCCAGACAACAACATAATGTCGGTCACCCTTGAAATTAACGCTGTTTGATATTGCTTTCCAAGCTTATACGAAGTATACGGGAGCATAGGGTCAGTTATTAACTTTAATGGCCTCGAACAGTGAAATAAAGAAAATGTACAGTACACAAATACGAACGGAGAGACTCAGAAACTTGAGTCCAGTCAATCCCCAGGCTTGAGAACAAATATGTAATATTTGAAGTTAACATATGTTTTGCCAAGCGTGAGCCAGATTAGCTCAGTTGGTAAAGCGCCCGATCGCTTTTCGTTATATTGGTGGTCACAGGTTCGAATGTTTTTAATTTAAAAAAAAAAATCTGCAATAGTTATTCTTGTATTTTATTCATTTTTATATTTAGTCAAGTTTTGACTAAATATTTTAACATCGAGGGGGAATCGAAACGAGGGTCGTGGTGTATGTGCGTGTGTGTGTGTGTGCGTGTGTGCGTGTGTGTGTGTGTGTGTAGAGCGATTCAGACTAAACTACTGGACCGATCTTTATGAAATTTGACATGAGAGTTCCTGGGTATGAAATCCCCGAACGTGTTTTTCATTTTTTTGATAAATGTCTTTGATGACGTCATATCCGGCTTTTCGTGAAAGTTGAGGCGGCACTGTCACGCCCTC
Source organism: Littorina saxatilis (assembly GCF_037325665.1). NCBI lineage: Eukaryota > Metazoa > Mollusca > Gastropoda > Littorinimorpha > Littorinidae > Littorina > Littorina saxatilis. Next base: position 49,404,924 of record NC_090250.1, on the reverse strand, counting down.
ATTTTTCAACCAAATTGGTTGAAATTTTGGTCAAGTAATCTTCGACGAAGCCCGGGGTTCGGTATTGCATTTGAGCTTGGTGGCTTAAAAAATAATTAATGACTTTGGTCATTAAAAATCTGAAAATTGTAAAAAAAAATAAAAATTTATAAAACGATCCAAATTTACGTTTATCTTATTCTCCATCATTTGCTGATTCCAAAAACATATAAATATGTTATATTCGGATTAAAAACAAGCTCTGAAAATTAAATATATAAAAATTATTATCAAAATTAAATTGTCCAAATCAATTTAAAAACACTTTCATCTTATTCCTTGTCGGTTCCTGATTCCAAAAACATATAGATATGATATGTTTGGATTAAAAACACGCCCAGAAAGTTAAAACAAAGAGAGGTACAGAAAAGCGTGCTATCCTTCTTAGCGCAACTACTAGTACTACCCCGCTCTTCTTGTCAATTTCACTGCCTTTGCCATGAGCGGTGGACTGACGATGCTACGAGCATACGGTCTTGCTGAAAAATGGCAGCTACTTGACTAAATATTGTATTTTCGCCTTACGCGACTTGTTATATTTAGTCAAGTTTTGACTAAATATTTTAACATCGAGGGGGAATCGAAACGAGGGTCGTGGTGTATGTGCGTGTGTGTGTGTCTGTCTGTGTGTGTGTGTAGAGCGATTCAGACTAAACTACTGGACCGATCTTTATGAAATTTGACATGAGAGTTCCTGGGTATGATATCCCCGAACGTTTTTTTCATTTTTTTGATAAATGTCTTTGATGACGTCATATCCGGCTTTTCGTGAAAGTTGAGGCGGCACTGTCACGCCCTCATTTTTCAACCAAATTGGTTGAAATTTTGGTCAAGTAATCTTCGACGAAGCCCGGACTTCGGTATTGCATTTCAGCTTGGTGGCTTAAAAATTAATTAATGACTTTGGTCATTAAAAATCTGAAAATTGTAAAAAAAAATAAAAATTTATAAAACGATCCAAATTTACGTTTATCTTATTCTCCATCATTTTGCTGATTCCAAAAACATATAAATATGTTTTATTCGGATTAAAACCAAGCTCTGAAAATTAAATATATAAAAATTATTATCAAAATTAAATTGTCCAAATCAATTTAAAAACACTTTCATCTTATTTCTTGTCGGTTCCTGATTCCAAAAAACATATAGATATGATATGTTTGGATTAAAAACACGCTCAGAAAGTTAAAACGAAGAGAGGTACAGAAAAGCGTGCTATCCTTCTTAGCGCAACTACTACCCCGCTCTTCTTGTCAATTTCACTGCCTTTGCCATGAGCGGTGGACTGACGATGCTACGAGTATACGGTCTTGCTGAAAAATGGCATTGCGTTCAGTTTCATTCTGTGAGTTCGACAGCTACTTGACTAAATATTGTATTTTCGCCTTACGCGACTTGTTGTTCATTCCAAAGGTTTTGAACCCCGTCGCGATATAACCTTGAATGGTTGAAAACGACGTTAAACACCAAATAAAGAAAGAAAGAAAGAAAGGTTTTGAATGATTTAATACATCGAATTAATCAAAAAGTTGCATAATTATTGAGTACTTCCAGTGGACAATTTCCCAGAATTACCCATTCTATTTTTTAGTGACATCGGCTTTTGCCCCATGGGCATCACCGCGACTACATGTAATGGTGCTTTTAGTGCTTTTAGTTATGCGCTATAGAAATCTCCTTAATAAATAAAATAAAATAAATAAATGGTGAGATCAAGAACACGTTCAATACACAAATACGAACGGAGAAACTCGGAAACCGACGAGTCGACACATGCTCGAGAACCAACCTGTTATGTATGTTTGCAGTTCAACTTTCTATTTTCACGCCTGGGATTTGTGTGCCGGGTTGGCTCAGTGGTAGAACGCTAGCCCCCTTTCCCGGTTATCTCGGGTAAGAGTCTCGTAAATGGGAAGAATTTTTTAAAACTTTTTATCTCAATTTTACAACTGTTTTCTTCTTTTTTTAACTCTTTATTCTTGTATTTAATTCATTTTGATTTATTCCAAAGGTTTTGAGTCATGTACTGAAAATCAAATATAGTGTGTAACAGCTTTCCCACAATCCCGGATTCTATTTTCAGTAAGGGATAGCCTCAAGAAAAGGTAAAAGGGCATATGTATCACCGCGTGTCGACTGATAGTAATGATGGTTGAGCACTTCTAGTTGCACACTGCAAAACATACACATCAGACTTATGTGTTCTTCACGATTGAAGGTCAAAGCTGGCCACCTGCTTGTTTAGCGCTTGGCATAATGTTGGGGCTTGCGACGGTGTCAAGGACGTTTACTGTACAATACCCGTAGGGATTGACATTTCATTATTTTGTCTTCTACAGGGCCTTGATTTGCTTTCAAAAGTGTCAGAAAACACACATTTTTTGTCTACTTCTTTTGCACCTTTTTGCATCTCCTCTGTCCACTTCTTGTGCGCACCGTTTTGCACAAAGTCAAATATGTCATGTTTGATCAGTAACGTTGTAAAAAAGAATTCATATTTTCAATCGCCTCCTATAATTTAACATTACAGGTAAGGGTCAGTTTCAGAGTAATCAAACAGGTTTTGTAGTAGTCAAACATCACTTTTAACCCAAAGTTTGTGCCATTCCAGACACGTTTACACTTTAACGTACAAGTAAATTAACCTGAAGCGAGAGGTTGCGAGTTCGACCCTGGGTCAGGGCGTTAGTAATTTTCTCCCCCCTTTCCTAACCTAGGTGGTGGGTTCAAGTGCTAGTCTTTCGGATGAGACGATAAACCGAGGTCCCTTCGTGTACACTACATTGGGGTATGCACGTTAAAGATCCCACGATTGACAAAAGGGTCTTTCCTGGCAAAATTGTATAGGCGTAGATAAAAATGTCCACCAAAATATCCGTGTGACCTGGAATAATAGGCCGTGAAAGGTGGATGCAGCGCCTAAAGGCAGTCGATCTACTGGCCGATGTGAATGCGTGATATATTGTGTAAAAAATTCCATCTCACACGGCATTAAATAGATAACATGCGCCTTGAGTCGCCTTGTGTGGTGAGATACGTGCGCGATATAAATCCTCGTAAATAAAATAAATAAGATAAATAAAGATGGCAATACTGCGGTTTCAAAGATATAGACGTCAACTTACAAGTTAACTAACTTTAAGATAGCAATACTAACTACGAACCGAAGATTTGAAGAAAAAAATTAAAAACGGTGTTTGTCCAGAATTAATTTAAAAGAAATCGACTTTTTATGAAAGGCCTGCAACTCACAAGTGGTCCGTGTCTACCATTTTAAAAACACATCTTTTGAAATAAAGGATAATATAACATTTATACCTAACTTCAGTGCAAGGTGATTCACTTTGATACTCTTCGGATGTATGATGTGGGAAGTTAAGCTTGTTTTGACAATAAAAATGCAGACATTGAGAAATAGATTTCCTTGGAGGAGAAATCACTCCCGGTTACCTCCCCTCGCTCGGCTCTCTGGCGATATGTCGGACGTTCACTGAAATATTGACATCATATGGCAAACCCGGAAGTGAAAGTCACTATGAAATGAGGATAGCGATTTAAAACTACATAAGCCATATTTCGTACCCACACTAAAACATTAATTCCCGTGTCATTTCATTCAAACTTTCTATCCCATGATAGGCCCTCCACTTAGCTTTCTGGCGCACTTTTCGGATCAAAGATGTCTTTTACAAGGGTCACGCGACCGCCTTCCAAATAGGGGTACCCCCAAAATCGACCTGACCAAAACAAAAGGTACCATTTGAAAAATCGACAAAAGTTCAGAATAGTCATATTCGCCAACTTTGACACACGAGGAGATAGTCAAACCAATTATCTACCCAGAACAGTTGTTTTGTTTCGCTATCTTGCGTATTGCTTGTGTTATGCCATTCGTACTGATGCAGATGTCGATCGCATAAGCGGTCGAAAACGGGAGACACATCAACACAAACACATACACGAGTTACGTCCGAATGCAAATAATTGTACTAGCGTATCATTTTTTTAAATGTCTGAAGGTATACTTATATCTATTTTCGGACTTACGTCGAACAGTGAGGTCGACAAAACGTACAGTACGAGTCGATACTGATAGTGATACACATGCTCGAGAAATCACGAATAATATTTGAAGTCTATTTTCACACTGAAGGACAGCGAGTCGGGTTAGCTTGTTTTTAAATTGTTCACCTTTTTCTTTATTTTCTGAACTCGTAATTCTTGAATTTTAATCATTTTATTTCATTCCAAAGGTTTTGAGTGACGTATTGAAATTCGAATTTATTAAAGGGTTGCAGAATTATCTAGTACTTCCAGTGAATGATTTCCTAGAATGACACATTCTATTTTTAGTAACATCGGCTTTTGGGCATAGCCAGAAGTCTATCATACTAGAAGTACCCTACTACCATTACCAGCAGTCGACACGCGGTGATACATATGCCCTTTGACCTTTTCTTGGGGCTATCCCGTTCTGAAAGTAGAATACGGGATTCTGGGAAAGCTGTTCAGGGGCACTCACGCACTATATTCGATTTTCAATACACGACTCAAAACTTTTGGGATAAATAAACAAGTCGCGTAGGGCGAAAATACAACATTTAGTCAAGCTGTCGAACTCACAGAATGAAACTGAACGCAATGCCATTTTTCAGCAAGACCGTATACTCGTAGCATCGTCAGTCCACCGCTCATGGCAAAGGCAGTGAAATTGACAAGAAGAACGGGGTAGTAGTTGCGCTGAGAAGGATAGCACGCTTTTCTGTACCTCTCTTCGTTTTAACTTTCTGAGCGTGTTTTTAATCCAAACATATCATATCTATATGTTTTTTGGAATCAGGAACCAACAAGGAATAAAATAAAAGTGTTTTTAAATTGATTTCGAAAAATTAATTTTGATAATAATTTTTATATTTTTAATTTTCAGAGCTTGTTTTTAATCGAAATATAACATATATATATGTTTTTGGAATCAGAAAATGATGAAGAATAAGATGAACGTAAATTTGGATCGTTTTATAAAAAGATTATGTTTTTTACATTTTCAGATTTTTAAAGCCACCAAGCTGAAATGCAATACTGAAGTTCGGCCTTCGTCGAAGATTGCTTGGCCAAAATTTCAATCAATTTGATTGAAAAATGAGGATGTGACAGTGCCGCCTCAACTTTTACAAAAAACCGGATATGACGTCATTAAAGGTATTTATCGAAAAAAAGAAAAAAACATCCGGGGATATCATTCCCAGGAACTCTTCATGTCAAATTTCAGAAAGATCGGTCCAGTAGTTTGGTCTGTATCGCTCTATACACAGACACACACACACACGCACAGACACACACACACACGCACAGACACACACACACACACACACACACACATACACCACGACCCTCGTCTCGATTCCCCCTCTATGTTAAAACATTTAGTCAAAACTTGACTAAATGTAAAAAGAATAGAATACAAGAATATAGAGTTCAGAAAAGAAGAAAAAGTGTTGACAAATTGAGATTTTTTTTTTTTACAAAAGTCTTGCCAATTTAGGGGACTCGAACTCGAGACTGCCGGCTCTGGAGGCAAAGGTCTTGCCACACCCCCAACGAGGCACACGAAAGGCGTGAAAACTAAAACTTGAACTGACATAACTTCCACGTGCCCGGGTTCTCGAATCGAGCATTTGTTGACTCGTCGGTTTCCCCGTTCGTATTTGTGTTTTGTATGTTTTGTTGATCTCATCATTACATGTCGCGGTGTTGCCGATAGGACATTAAATGTTCACCAAAGCCGATGTAACTAAAAAAAAGAAAATAATAGAATGGGTAATTCTGGGGAAATTGTCCCGCTGGAAGTACTAAATAATCATGCAACGTTTTTACATTTAGTCAAGTTATGACTAAATGTTTTAACATTGAGGGGGGAATCGAGACGAGGGTCGTGGTGTATGTGTGTGTGTGTGTGTGTGTGTGTCTGTGTGTGTGCGTGCGTGCGTGTAGAGCGATTCAGACCAAACTACTAGACCGATCTTTATGAAATTTGACATGAGAGTTTCTGGGTATGATATCCCCGAACGTTTTTTTCATTTTTTTGATAAATGTCTTTGATGACGTCATATCCGGCTTTTCGTGAAAGTTGAGGCAGCACTGTCACGCCCTCATTTTTCAAACAAATTGGTTGAAAATTTGGTCAAGTAATCTTCGACGAAGCCCGGACTTCGGTATTGCATTTCAGCTTGGTGGCTTAAAAATTAATTAATGACTTTGGTCATTAAAAATCTGAAAATTGTAAAAAAAATATTTATTTTATAAAACGATCCAAATTTACGTTTATCTTATTCTCCATCATTTGCTGATTCCAAAAACATATAAATATGTTATATTTGGATTAAAAACAAGCTCTGAAAATTAAATATATAAAAATTATTATCAAAATTAAATTTTCCAAATCAATTTAAAAACACTTTCATCTTATTTCTTGTCGGTTCCTGATTCCAAAAACATATAGAAATGATATGTTTGGATTAAAAACACGCTCAGAAAGTTAAAACGAAGAGAGGTACAGAAAAGCGTGCTATCCTTCTCAGCGCAACTACTACCCCGTTCTTCTTGTCAATTCCACTGCCTTTGCCGCGAGCGGTGGACTGACGATGCTACGAGTATACGGTCTTGCTGCGTTGCATTGCGTTCAGTTTCATTCTGTGAGTTCGACAGCTACTTGAGTAAATGTTGTATTTTCACCTTACGCGACTTGTTATTATTTTGATTCATTCATCATCCAAAACGTTTGGAATGAATAAAATAAAAAAATTACGTGTTCAGAAGAAAAACATATTGCCGTCGAAGAGGATCGAACCCGGGACAACGAATGTTAGGGAAAGCGATCTGGCGCTTTACCAACTAAGCTATTCTGTCGAACTATTAGCGAGGGAGATTTCAACTCCAAATACTACACTTGAGTTTTCGAGCGTGGGCGATCAGTATTGACTCGACTTGAGTTTCCGAGTCTCTCTGTTCGTATTTGTGTATTGTTCTCTTTATCTCACTGTCCAAGGCAAGTTAAGTTAATAACTGACCCTATGCTCCCGTTCACCGTTCGTATAAGTTTGGAAAGCAATATCAAGTAGCGATAATTTCAAGCGTGACCGACATTTAAGGCTCCGAAATGCATTGACCAATCGCCGAAATACGCTGACGTCATTGCATGAAAGGATTTCCCTACCCAAAATCCTCTGTTCTCGATGACATACAAAGGATTTTGTTCGGGAGGACGACGATCTATGGACGGTTTATTATATAAAGGGAAGCAAGCGGTTAAAAACGGGCGTCGATAGATCCAAAGAACAGTGATGTCAACTTGTAATTCATTCACTTGTGGCAAAGCCTTATAGACGTTTTCCGGAAATAACTCAGTCAGGATTTACAAGCGGAACGGAGGAGTCGGAGACCCTAAAACTGCAGACAGATGTTTCACAACATCCGGAACACTCGCCACGCCTCTCACGGGATCGGGACTAAGAAACAACTCCGATGTGTGTGCTATGTGGCGTGCGCAAGATATACCATTTTCTTTCGAAGTTCAAAATGTGATGTGGAAAGGATCGCTGGCACGTCTCACATATGGCATTCCGTTTGTCAAATAATTATTTGGATACTTTTTCATGTTTTTTTCACCAGTTTTAGCTAAATAATCATTATTTAGAAGCTCATGTGCTAAATAAGTAATTGTTTATAAACAATGTAAAACAATTCTAAATAATTTTTTGTTTACGTAAACCATGTATTATTTACCTAAACAATTTATTGTTTACGTAAATAATTCATTGTTTACGTAAATAATGATTTATTTAGACTTATGTTACATTGTTTATAAACAATCAGCAATGTTGCTAAATAAATCATTATTTACGTAAACAATGAATTATTTACGTAAACAATGAATTGTTTACGTAAACAATGAATTGTTTAACCAACACATTTTCCATTATTTAGGGGTTTCTAGGATTCGCTTCTGAACTAAGTTTTATGTCTTTCAGTGATTACTATAATTGAATACAAGTTTACGTAAATAATTCATTGTTTACGTAAATAATGATTTATTTAGAAACATTGCTGATTGTTTATAAACAATGTAATATAAGTCTAAATAATATATTGTTTACGTAAATAAATCATTATTTACGTAAACAATGAATTATTTACGTAAACAATGAATTGTTTAGGTAAATAATACATGGTTTACGTAAACAAAAAATTATTTAGAATTGTTTTACATTGTTTATAAACAATTACTTATTTAGCACATGAGCTTCTAAATAATGATTATTTAGCTAAAACTGGTGAAAAAACCATGAAAAAGTATCCAAATAATTATTTGACAAACGGAATGCCATACTCACAACGTGTTTTGATTGAGGTCACGTGGGTTTGGCTTGAAGTCACATGGAATTAGGAAAACGCACGTGCTCAGCGAAGACTTCCAGTGATCAGCAAGCCATCCATGGCGATTCTTGGTTCTAATGATTATATTTTCGAAGGAAAATGGTATCGTGTTTAGCGCACGCCGCATAGCACACACATCGGAGTTGGTTGTTAGTCCCGATCGCGGAATACAGCCCGTCAGAGGCGTGGAGAGTGTTCCGGATGTGGTGAAACTTCTGTCTGCAGTTTCAGGGTCTCCTATATCCTTGGCACAAAGGGTCAAAAATCCCAAAAATAAGCCCTTAAAAAAATAAGGCCTTATTTTTGAAAATATGCCCATATTTTTTGAAAATAAGCCCTTATTTCTAAAATAAGGCCTTATATTTTCCATTATCAAGGCCTTAAATCTTTAAACCTTTAAAAAAATATGGGCATAAAAAAATAAACCCTTATTTGAAAATAAGGCCTTACGAGAAATAAGGCCTTATTTCTGTACGGCCTTAATAAAAAAAATAAGGGCATAAAAAAATAAGGGCATAAAAAAATATGGGCATACAAAAATAAGGGCATACAAAAATAAGGCCTTATTTTTTTGACCAATCATGAAGCTGAATAGAATTCGGCTGCTCCGCTCATGCGCAGAGATCTCATAAGAAACATGGCGAATGGGGGGTTCAGAGATCGTGATGAATTTTTGAGAAGAATTTGTGCTGAAATTGCAAATTGCGAGAGAATTGGGGTTTTGGCGAGTTTGTGCGCGCTTTTGAATGCGTGAAGCCATGCTGTATCCGCTCGATGTTATGACGGATGTTTTGAACGAGAGGCGAGTTTGTGCGCGCTTTCGAATGTCCGAATGCGCAGTAGCGATGCGCAGAAAAATATGGGCATATTTTTTTTAAGGGCTTATTTTTGTATGGGCATATTTTTTTAAGGGCTTATTTTTTTAAGGTCATAACAGAAATAAGGCCTTATTTCAGTAAGGCCTTAACAGAAATAAGGCCTTATTTCATTATGCCCTTATTTCCTTATGGCTGTAAATATTTAAGGCCTTATTTCTAAAATAAGGGCTTATTTATAGAAATAAGGGCTTATTTTCAAAAATATGGGCATATTTTCAAAAATATGGGCATATTTTTTTAAAGGCTTATTTTTTGGATTTTTGACCCTTTGTGCCAAGGATACTCCTACTCCTCCGTTCCGCTTGCAAATCCTGACAGGAGTTATTTTCGAAAATCGTCTATTGTCCATTGTATCAACGCGCGTCGACTGCGTGTAATGATCGTTTGGGACTTCTAACTATAATGTATTTCTGATCGCATACAGCAACCGGTCACAGGGCTAAAAATTCATTGAGCGCGAGCATACGCTTTTTGGCAAAGCAGGTTCTGCCAATGTTCAAACATCGATTTAATTCTTTTTAAAAATTACCTTTTAGGTCTTCACGAAAGTTAATAGGCAGGTAGTTGCATCTTGTGGTTCTCTACCGTACTTGCCTAAAGTGTCTCCTTTGTATCTGAGTAAAGAATTGTACTTCCGTAAAGTTTGAAATCAGCCAAGAGATGATGTTTGCTGCTGTCCGCCATGATTACGGCGTGAAGGCCGTATAACGGCGCGCCCTTATTGGTTTTGACCTGGGATTGAATTGCTGATAAAATAGCAGTATCTATCGTCCGAAGCTACGACTGCATCGCTTGCAAGTGAGTATCAACTCGATTGTATGGGAAAATCCCATCGTGTGGCCGGGAACATTTTAGAAAAAGATTAGTTAAACTAGCTAAACGGTGGAGTCAGGGAGATTTAGTCCGTTGGTGATTAGTGCTACTGGGGTCGTAGCCTAGATTCAGCCACCAGGACGGATTTCGCATTTTAACATAGGCGTCCGGATGCTTGCTATAACGTTAACAGCCCTTCTCTAAGTAGTTAAGGATTTTGGACAGGTGCCTCATCCGCCTCAGCCTCCACTGCCTTCTCCTGTACGGACACCTCAGGGCGCCAAGCCCTCTGTCCCCTGTCCTGCCGCTGAGGGGAAAGTGGCGCCCAGCACAAATCTGCCAGCTGTCAAGAGGAGAGGGTCGACGCTTCAGACGTCAAGCCCGCAGAGGAAGAAATGCAGACAGATATGACAGCTTACTAGCGCCAAAACTAAAAATTAGTAATTAACCCGTGAAAGTTACTAATTTTCTCGTCTTCTTCTTCTTCTTCTTCTTCTTGGCGTTCGCAGAGGTTACACAATCAGTCCAGCACTGGTGATAAATGTTGTCGTTTTCTCCAACTCCTGTCGACTGCCGTATAGTTTGGTCTGCAAGGGAGTTGGTGACGGCCACACTTCTTTTCGTTCCTCATCTAGTAAGGTGAAAATTACAATTATGACGTGAAAATTACTAATTTAATTTTCACGTGTTAATTACTAATTTTTACGTGTGAATTACTAGCGCCAAAACTACAAATGTGTAATTTTCACGCGTTAATTCACGACTCTTACACCGGCCTGAGCGAAACATCCACCGATTCAATACTTTTCTGGTCCATAGTAAGTAGTTCTTTAATCCGATGCAAATTAACAATAAGAGCTGAGCGCATGTGTAGATTACCGTGACATACAATTGTCTGTCCGACAATTTGTTGAATAACGATTTCTATCGACAGATATTTGTGAAAGTGTGTGACTCTAGACCGAAGAGAGCCGTCTGCTAGTGGTCAGACCTTTAGCACACGTCCGGCCAGCGGCCATTTTTCCTCTCTCGATTCGAACATTTTCGGATCGATTGTCCTTCACTAATACACTACCAAGCAGATGAATTAGTGTGGTAGTGGAAATAAATATGGGGTAGAACTGTCTGCCCGACAACTTGTCGAATAAGGAATTATATTGAAAGATATATGTGCAAGTGTGAGACCACAAATGATCAAAAGTCCGTCTGCTAAAAACAGCTTCGTCGATTATTCTTTTCTAAGATACCCAAAACAACGTTAAGGAAAACGCTATTGCAGAAAACTGTGAAATGCTTCATCCCGTCGGATAACTTGCTCGATAAGGCTTTCTATTAAAAGATATTTCAGAAATAGTGTGAGAGTGATGTTTGCCGGACGTTGTAGCCTCTCAGTGCGGATTCTTAAAGTCCGACTACTGTGACCGAAAACGAGTCCAAAATGAAAATTAGTAATTAACACTGTTAATTACTAATTTCCCGTGAAAATGGTAACCCTAGGTTTTGGCACTAGTAAGCCGTCATAGACAGAGCCAGCAGTGAAAGCCCAATGGCAGAAATGAAAATTGAACCAGCCGGCCCTCAGACTCCAACAACCATGGCCCAGCAACCTTGGCCAGGCATACTGCAGCAGAATTAGCTAGCTTCATTCAGTGGACTAGAAGGACAGTAATATAATGGCAGTCGGACAGGGACAAGATGCAGCAGGCGCCACCCACGACATAACAAATCCACTACAGCCAGTGGTGGCCAAAGATTCAAGTGAGTTGCTGCCCTTTTACTGTTACTTTTAGGTTCAATTTGTCACAACGCAGTTATGTACATGTTGTCTCTAAGCAGCGAGTACATTTGAAGAGAGATTAAAATTACTATGTAGGGGAAGGTTGCCACATCCTGTTCTGACAAACTAAAGGTGCTAGAGTGCTCGAAACAATTCCACTGATCGCTGTATTTATCCTCTCTGGATAACTTCCACATGTCAAAACAGTTGCAGAAACACAAATCTTAAAACCGTTAGGCTTTTGCTCTTTTTTGCATTTTTGGCAGCGTTCACTCTGAATTTGACGGACTAGTTCAGACGTTTTTTTCATTTTTTGGATAAATGTCTTTGATGACGTCATATCCGGCTTTTTGTCAAAGTTGAGGCGGCTCTGTCACACCCTCATTTTTCAATAAAATGGATTGAAGTTTGGGCCAAGCAATCTTCGAAAAAGGCCGGACTTTGGTATTGCATTTCAGCTTGGAGGCTTAAAAATTGATTAATGAGTTTGGTTATTAAAAATCTGAAAATTGTAATCAAAATTATTCTCTTATAAAACGATCCCAAAAAAATTTCATCTTATTTTTCATCATTTTCTGATTCCAAAAACATAAATATGTTATATTCGGATTAAAAACAAGCTCAGAAAATTAAAAATATGAAAATCATGATTAAACTATTCATCTTCTTCCTTGTTGGTTCCTGATTTCAAAAACATATAGATATGTTATGTTTGGATTAAAAACAAGCTCAGAAAGTTAAAAGAATAGAGATACAGAAAAAGCGTGCTATCCTTCTTGAAGCGCAAACACTAGTGACTACCGCGCTATTCGGGCTTGTCAATGTCACTGCCTTTGCCACGAGCGGTGGACTGATGATGCTACGAGTATACGGTTTTGCTGAAAACATGCAGTGGGTTCAGTTTTATTCCGTGAGTTCGACAGCTTGACTAAATGTTGTATTTTCGCCTTACGCGACTTGTTTGTTCATGTCTTACTACAAAGTATTACTACAACAATTAATTAACGTGAGTTTTACTCTGTTGCAGTATCATCACCGTGTATGCCCTGCTAAGGTTGCCCCAGAGGTAAGCACTTATTTAAACTATTCTTTGGAAGCTTTTGCTGGTTTATTGACGGTTAGTAAAACTTCAAGAAGTTATTTGATTGGCCTCTGAAACGTTTTCTGTGGTTGTATTTGTACACATAGATTTCAATCAAAAATGCCAAGAAAGAAATAGAGAATAATACAGGACAACACTGAGGTAAAACAAATCTGAAGGAATGAAAGCAACGGCTTTAAAAGAGGCGACAAAAGTGTGTTCTTTTCTTCACAGGATTAATATACACTGGGCACAAAAACTAAAGGATATGTTTCAGGGGTATGGTCTAAATGTTATTTAGTGTTCAACAGCAGTGTTTTGTTCAAAATATCTGCATTTGAAGACATACGTTTCTTCTGCCCAAAATTGGTTATTTTTATAAGGCCATAGGTCTCAGACCCGGCCTACTCTAACAACCTGGCGTTCTATGACGGTATGACTTACTTTGAACTGCCAAGACGGCTGACAAAACTGAAGAGATATTTCACCTTTGTTACATCAGTGATTTTCTTTGGAGTCTTTGCCAAAAGACCCTATTCTGAGATATGTTGACTAAGAGATGGTTGGTGCCCAGGCTGTGAGATTTATGTATTCTGACTGAGAGATGATGCATTTTGACTGTGAGGTGTTATGTGCCCTGACTATGAGATTATGTGTGTTCAGGATAACTAAAACCTGGACGTGACTCCCCATGACCACCGACTCGAGGAGCTGCTGGATACCATGGACACAGAATGGACCTCAAAAGCTACGACCTAAATATGGAGTTGGACCCTTCTGGCCTGTTTAAGTCAACAAGCCAAAACGTGTTGTGTGGCGTGTGATTCTTGGAGACCTCAGCGTATAATGTTCAAATATATGTCATGATATTTTTTTCTTTTACAAGAATATAGACTTGGTCTCTCCTGTTTCCTATAAATACTTACTTTGAGTTCTTCTATTTCTCCTTTGGTATAAATTGTTGCACGGGCGCGCGCAAGCACACACACAGACACAGACCGCACCACACACACACACACACACACACACACACACACACACACACACACACACACACACACATTCAAACGTAACACAACGCAGAAGAAATACTGCCTCCAAAGAATGACATATCCCGGTATTTAATAAGACGGTCTTCTGTTTACCATTTTTTTTAGATGTATTTTGCTCATGTTTGATGCAACAATCCTCAGACTATGGGCATGCCAATTCGCAAAGAAACCTGAACCGGCTTGTTTCTTGTATTGTTTGTTTGTTCAGATTATTTATATTAGATCCCCTGTGGTTATAATGAGATATTTTTGTATGAACCTTCAAAATATGTTCTGGTTGTTTTACTGGTTGTTTTCAAATGATTCTTTCTTTCTTTATTTGGTGTTTAACGTCGTTTTCAACCGTTCAAGGTTATATCGCGACGGAGGGAAGGGGGGTGATGGGATAGAGCCACTTGTCAATTGTTTCTTGTTCACAAAAGCACTAATCAAAAATTTGCTCCAGGGGCTTGCAACGTAGTACAATATATTACCTTACTGGGAGAATGCAAGTTTCCAGTACAAAGGACAACATTTCTTACATACTGCTTGACTAAAATTTTTACAAACATTGACTATATTCTATACAAGAAACACTTAACAAGGGTAAAAGGAGAAACAGAATCCGTTAGTCGCCTCTTACGACATGCTGGGGAGCATCGGGTAAATTCTTTCTCGTCCCAACCAATATGGGACTCCCCCTAACCCGCGGGGGGCTTTCAAATGATTAAGAATAATGGAAAAAAATAAGACAAGAAAGATTAGTTTATGGAACCTCGTGTAGGGGAAATTAAGGAGGGTAAATTGAACAGGATGGTAAATTGAACAGGAGGGTAAATTGAACAAGGCCAATATCTTAATAGTTCGTGTAACAATTTGTTACGTCACTGTATTTTTATGTTACTGGTGATGGGCAATGAAGTTTGCAGAAGAAAAAATGGCGTAACGATAAACAACGCGTGGCAGGTGAGCACTTATAGAATATTTTAGCTGAATGTCTAACTTTTCATTTCATTTATAGATGTACAACAATAAACATTAAACTATTGTACACAAAGCGCAAAATGTACCCAAATCGCGATTTATTGAACTCTGAAGTGGACGAACAAGATATTTAAACATACAAAATCGAGATCTGACAAGTGACTGCTCAAGTTAGCTTCGCTTGTTGTATTTTGCTACTTCAAAGATGGCGGCAAAACTTGACTTTGAAATGTTTTAGTCTATAGCCCTTGCTTATACTGTTGAACCACTGGTAAATATTTTAGATGAAAAATGTAAATGTATAAATGAGTCAAAGAGACTGTGTATGTGTGTGTGTGTGTGTGTGTGTGTGTGTGTGTGTGTGTGTGTGTGTGTGTGTGTGTGTGTGTGTGTGTGTGTGTGTGTGTGTGTGTGTGTGTGTGTGTGTGTGTGTGTGTGTGTGTGTGTGTGTTAAGAAAGGAATGTGTACAGAGTAACTAATTTTTGTGATAATTTGGAACGTTTTTGTGTGCGGTTTATTTTGATTTAAATACTTGTATTCAAGTAAATAATGTCCATGCAATGTTTGTATTTGAATGTCCATGCAATATTTGTATTTGATACATGTAATAATAACAACACTTTATTAGGACATTTAAAATGAAAAAAGCACATAAAACACATGTTACTATATTAACAGGCGCACCACTTGTAAATAACCCTAACTCAGTGTGCTGTCAACAAACGTTCATAGTATATAACATTACAGAACCGTATTGAATAAGTTTATTATTCTCAATATGTATCACAATGAGAATATTCCAATATCATGTTTCTTTTATTTCACATGGACCTGTGTTACAATAAGGGGGAAACAATAACGTTAGGATCAGTGGCAGATCCAGGGGGAGGGGGTGTTTTCCGGGAGTTTCGGACCCC
The DNA here is from genome assembly GCF_037325665.1 of Littorina saxatilis. NCBI lineage: Eukaryota > Metazoa > Mollusca > Gastropoda > Littorinimorpha > Littorinidae > Littorina > Littorina saxatilis. Next base: position 49,388,970 of record NC_090250.1, on the reverse strand, counting down.
CCCCCCCCCCCCCCCCCCCCCCGCCCCCCAGCCTAATTTTTTTTGTTTTGTTTAAAGACAGAAATAAATTTGAAAAATAAGAAAAGCTTATGGCTAAGATTGCTCCAGTTTCCTTGATTTTTTTATCAACATGCCCCGGAACCCCCCTAGGAGCCTGCCTTTGTCTTCTAAGTGACGGTTTTGGAATGTAGTTGGGGAGTTTGTTGGCAGGGGTTGCACCAGGTCGGTCAATTGTCCATGTTATGATCCAAATTTGTCTTCCTAAATGTACTTTTTGGAAGGGGAAGATTCTTGGCTCAGATTGCACCAGATTTCTCCATTTTCTTTGTTTTTATCAACATTTTCGCGGGGGCATACCCCCGGACCCCCCTAGGTCCGCTTCACATCGTCGAATTGTCCCTAAAAGATTTTTGACCCCCCCCCCCTTAAAAATGATGTGATCCGCCCCTGAGGATATCACAGAATCAGGTGTTGTAATTCAAACTCACTCACTAAAATGAGAACACATACCTGTCATAAAAAACACCTAGGCAGAGACGTTTAAGTGCACATTCGTGTGATTAGGCCGTTTGTTTTTAAACAGTTACATGACGAGATAGGCTATTCATTCCCCTACCATATTCAGCAAACGGATTGATTTTACATGATGTAGTGTCCATAAAGAGAAACGGACACCCCCGGTAATCTGATTATGACACACCCCAAAGTAAAAACCAAGTGTTTCGTGCAAGGGGGATAATTTTGAGAGAAAAAAATGTAAACAATAAAATCGCAGGATGATATCCTTCATAAATAAATCAAAATAAGGAATTAAGATCTCTACACACTTTGTCTTCCTATGGTTTTTTTTTCTATTGCATTGATTTGAGGGGGGGGGGCCTTTTTTTCTCAAAATTTGAGGGGAGGCAATTACAAGATGAATAATAGGAAAACCTTGGACATTCAGTGACGTATATGGGAGCACTGGAGGACCTGGAAAGAACGTCCATGTTCATGGCATCCTCCAGATTCCGAGTCTGACACAACCGTCGTACGAAGAAGAAGAAGTGACGCATATCTTTTAAATAAGACACGATTCAGAGGAAATCATTTTTTTCTAAATCGTTTCTCTATGTGTTTTCTTTGTAAAAAAAATACAAAGATCTGGTAGTTGGAACAATTTGCAAGTTAATGTTTTGTTCTGAAAGAGCTAGCCCAGTGTGCCTTGTGGCCTACACGTTATTTTTTTCTTTTACTTGCTCCTGTGATCCATACAAGTCTGTCTGAATATGCCTCAATCATGACGGAAATTCAAGGAATAACATCGAGTCCTTACAGTGTTTGGAGTTACAGCACAGACAAGTGATGAAAAAGAAAATTACGTGACGTCTCTTTTTATTTACAAAGGGGGGCTTACATACACTGATTTAGTGTCGAAGGCTGGGAACGCCAACCATCTGAAGCTGTTCGGAAATAACTCTTTCGGGGTTTCATGCGGCTGTGGAAGAGTTGTATAATTATTCCTTGCAGGAGATTCAAGAGAAAGTGAGTCACTGAACAATAAGTTCCTTTGTGCATGTTTTGAGAAAAAAAAGGTGCCATATCGACCGGGCACTGCATTTTGGTAGTGTTTAACTTTGCCCGATCAGAGACCAATGTCAGCAGCCAACACTCTTAAAGATATATTGTCTAAGCCGCCATTTGGGAGAGTTTTCTGACGATTTGGACCTTCAACGTCGAACGCTGAAAAAGAAGAAGGACCTTAAAAAGTTCAAGGGGCATTCGCTGTACTGTAATTTAGAAACACTTGCAATGATTTGCTCAAAACGGCTCCGAAACTTTGCCAAATAATTAAATGAATTTTAATCAGCGAGCGGTTAGCCGATGATCACCGAGCTCTCCTGTCAGACGTCGGGACTTCCGGTCGTCATCATTATTTATTTAGTTTTCATACGGATACCCATTCGTCAAACTAGATCAAGACCGTTGGATTAATGAAGTCAAATGTACAGTTTAGCTTACGCATGTAAATTCCGTACGATACAGCGCTAAAACGCTTCGTCACAGTTTAACAGAGACGGACACAACTTGATGTCGGTTGGAGAATATCAAGGTCTGCAATGACCACCATACACAGCATTCAGATTTGAACAATAGAACGCTCAAACACTAATTTTAAGACCTTTTTCGTGTGTATTGTCATCTAAATGTCTGTTCTTTGTTCATCAGCACGAATGCTTTCGAGAGAAAATAAACATCCAATTTAATGAAATTAAAATGGATTAATACTGTGTGCTGACTGAGTTCCCTTCAGAACGATACTCTCGCTCGAATTTTCTGAGTTATTGTTTCACTGAAAACAAAATCATGACGATGATTTTGCTCAGTTTGCTTTTTTTGCTGAACTTATATCTTTGCAAAGTGATTCTCTGTTCTTGTATTGATTGTCATGTTTATTGTTGTACATGAATACAGTTACACTTTTTCCTCTTAAATTCGCTTCTTTTACCGTTATAATTATATGCATGTGTATGTACCTAAACTCCCGTAGTTAAGTAACATTAGATTAGTCCATTTTTAGGGCGAGAGACAGATGCAGTACATCAATGCTTATTTTTGTACCCTCGTTAAGCACAGAGATGGCACGAATATTAAGAATTTGTTTCTTTGCAAGGCTTTTCAATTTTTCCAAGGTAACTAATAAGAAAAAAACTCAGAAAAGGTTGTTGTTGTTTTTGACATAAAAGGTGATATTTGTACCAGTGATTTATGGTGGATCAGAATTTGTGTGTGTGTGTGTTTGTGTGTGTGTGTGTGTGTGTGTGACGGCTTAATTGGACATGTCGTATCGTGTGTGTGTGGGGGGGGTGTGTGTGTACGTGTCAGTCACGCCGTGTGTGTGTCTCAGCCGCGGCCATGTGCGTGTGCGCGTGTATGTATCACTGAGGCTGTGTTACAACTACCTAGGAGACTGTTTGCTCAGCACAGATAGACAAGTTCTTGGTGCTCAAACCATATATGCGACAGCCAGTACAGTATAGAAGACTCTTCAAAACCTCGTTTAGTCCTCGAACAAACAATCCCTCGAGCCGCCGAGAGACTGCGATTTTCAGTTGTGCGATCTTGAGCAGGCCCCGATTCAGTGTGTCCTAAGTGTTGTTAAAGGGGGTACCCTCTTTAATTTGAACAACATCATTTTCGTATGCCGCCACACACATGGCAATACAACATGCCTACAAAAGAGCACAAGTCATAATGAGTGCTCACATAATCTTACCTATCGTTTCATGATGACATTATCGTAATTTCACGTGGAATCATAAAGAGGAAGGAAAAGGGAGAGATAAAAATGGGAAGGCCGAAAGACAAAGGGTAGGGGGGGGGGGGGGGAAGAGAGAGAGAGAGAGAGAGAGAGAGAGAGAGAGAGAGAGAGAGAGAGAAAACAATCAATATAGAAAACTAACTATATATAGTAATTAAACAATGGCGACTGCACGTGAGAGGGAACAATAACTATAGCCTATAATTAAAAAAGATTAAAACATCCAAAAACAACTTGAATTGACTGACAACGTTCAAAGTTTCAGAATCGAAAAACAAGTCGGAAAGGTAAGTCATAATTGTTGTTGAAAGTTTATTTGGCGAAACAAAACATTTCACAAATATATGTATGTAAGTTTCCATTTATGTCCCCAGAACAAGCATCTATTTGGGACATGAAATATATCGACCCAACGGTCTTTTTATATCCTACTAGCAGTCAGGCACGGCTTCGCCCGGGAGTTTGTGATCAGCCAGCCAGACCATCTTGGACACCCGGCCAGCCATACTGAAACTGGCCTTGGCACGGAACGATCCAAGGGGGGCAATCTCAGTCATCTCAAAGAGGGAAATCCAAACGCAATCCGCTTTGTTCGATTTTATGGGCTTGGACGATAGAGAAAAATAAGAAAAGCAAAAGCTGGAGTCAGTCTGGACGAAATTGCTATCAAGAACGCAGAATTGATTTTTTCTGAGTTTTTTTTTTAGCCGTAAGCGCCATGTTTATCGGTCTCCAACCGGCCTCAAAGACAAAGGAAAACTGACGGTGCTGGGTAATTGAAATCAAATAATGAACACTGACAGCATGCACAGCCGTAACCAACACCTTTTGCTCACAAGACATGTCAAATAAAGTGAAAAATAGCAACGACTTACCATTGTGCACTCCCGTGTCGAGCTAAAACTTAAGTTGCGGCACAATTTCGCTTCTCGCACATCTGGCTTGTTGACATGCATCAACGAAGGGGCCTCACTCTGGAAGAGTTTCCTGCTCCGATAAACATGGCGCTTACGGCCAAAAAAAAAAACTCAGAAAAAAATCAATTCTGCGTTCTTGATAGCAATTTCTTCCAGACTGACTCCAGCTTTTGCTTTTCTTATTTTTCTCTATCGTCCAAGCCCATAAAATCGAACAAGGCGGATTGCGTTTGGATTTCCCTCTTTGCGATGACTGAGATTGCCCCCCTTGAATCGTTCCGTGCCAAGGCCAGTTTCAGTATGGCTGGCCGGGTGTCCAAGATGCCAGCCAGACAAACTCACTTAGATCTACAACTCAGCTCCCTTCTCTCTCTCTGACACACAGACACACAGCTGCGCGCGCACACACACGCACGTACAGGTTTTAGTTGCGGTCTGATCAAAGCACGCATACGTAATGAGTGAGTCTAGAATCTTATTCCAATGTGGATAAGAAAAATGAAAGTGTGATCATACATTTGGATTTATAGGCAAGGCAAGTTTCTATTTCGTTCAACGTGTTTTCGTGATTTTTGGACCCCTTCTCACACACACTTTAGTTGCGGTCTGATCAAAGCACATGCGTCATGAGTGAGCGCGTCATACTTTATTGAACAGGGGAGAGAATTCTGTAAATTCACGTGACAGGGCCGGACTAGGCGAAGAGGAGGGGGGGGGGTTGCCAGTGGTGGCCCAGGGGGATGTCCCCCCTGGCGGCAGGGGCGGATCAGTTCATTTTATGACTGGTTTTTTTCAAAAGTATATTGTGAAGATATGGGTGTGAAGGCGCGAAGCGCCGAGCCGACGGCGCAAAGCGCCTAGCTTGCTAGGGGGGTCCGGGGGCATGCCCCCCCGGAAAATTTTGAAAAAAAGGATGCAAAATGGTGCAATCTGGTGCATTCTGAGGATGATCATTACCAGTTTCAGGCAGCAGATTTTGTCACTGATTAATACCCCAAAAATTGAAACTCAATGTAAAATAAAGAAATGCATACCTCATTCAATATTTTTATTTTTTGGCTGGGGGGGGGGTCCGGAAACCCTAGAACCCACCCCCCCCCCTCGTTGTGGGGGTCAGGGGGCGAAGCCCCCTGAAGCTGACGGGTAGGTCATATTCTGAGATAAGAAAATGGTCGCTCCTTGCATAAAACGGCATAAAATAAGCAATAATAAAAAAAAAATTAAATAAGTAAGGTACATGTTTCGGCTAGGGGGGGGGTTGCGCAACCCCCATAACCCCCCCGGTAGTCCGGCCCTGCGTGAAGATCTCTCACTGAGGCGATTGTTTCGTAAACAGTGTCTAGAAAATATCAGAGGAAGACTGTATCAACTATCATGTGTGATTATTGGGGAGGGGGGGGGGTTGCGGGGTGTTGGGGGTGGGGGGGGGGAGATAGCGGGTGGGGGGCAGCCCTTGAGAATGACACGGTATACTGGTTTGATGAGTTACCTCCCTTCCATGGGCGACAAAGCATGACTTACCTCCCTTGCACTATTATAGCCTGTACTCATTAATGGGGAGGGTCATTATGCGAGGAAGGAAACAATGAATCGAGAAACTAAAACCCGGCCAGGTGCACGTCTGTGGGTCCTAGCCACTATGCGGCATGCACAATATCTCGTCCTTGCCTTTTGCCATCTCTGAGGTCTGGGGACCACAGACAGACAAGACAGACAGACACACACACGGCAGCGCAGCGGCGTCGGTAGCGGCGGTGGTGGTCAGGTGCACATCTTCACACGGTCACAGGAGTGCACATGCACGACATCGTCTTCCTGCCCCCTCCCTTCTCGGAGCTTTGGCGATCACATACAGACAGACACACACACACACACACCGACAGACAGACACTCTCTTTTATTTATATGTATCTATAGATGTATAGATGGGACCAGGGACCTATCTATGCAGGGACCTATATTTAGAAAGGATAGAAATGTTCACATCACATTCAACAATGTTTCAATGTTAATACATTCTGGAAATAGTGTGCCAGGTTTTGTTGTTCTTACGTCATCGTACAGGAGACATGCTATATAATATAATTCTTAATCTCAGCCGGTTGCCAGGACAAGCAAACATTTCAGCAAAGTGACCACATCAGTATTCTGGCACGGTTATAATTATGATCTAGTGACGATGCGTAAAATAGGGAATTTCCGATAAATACGTCCCATAGAGGAATAGCCTATACCTGTGGTCTGACTTTGGGTCGGCTTGATCACGTGATCATATTAGCCAATCATCTACTCCCTTAGAAAAGAAGTTTGGTGGGTTTCCCAAAATAGTATACTAGTTATACTGGGTGAATGACTCATTCTGATACTGATCGGTCATTTCAGTAACATGTTCTACGAAATATCTAGTAATCGGCCTAAGTCGATCCAGTCATCTCGGAGAAATTGTGTTGCTGTCAACGACTACACGGAACTGTTTCTTCTGCGTTGCAACTGCAATCATTTATTATAACTGTTGTTTTGCATGTAGCGGATTTCACCCCGAAAACGGTAAATGGAACTACATAATTATATTAAATCGAAACTAGTCAATATACAATTTAATTTGCAAGTAATTACCTGTTTCCGCTTAATCTACATCGGCTGCTCATCAAGTTATGCTGTACATATAGTTTCCAACCAAAAACTGGGGAAGACAGAGCAGCCATGGAATCCAATGAAGAGTCATATGAAGAGAGTGATTTTTGTTGAAGTGTCGCTATAAATTGGTTGTATTGGGACTCTCTTATTGGAATACTAATGTATACACACACACACTCACACACACACACACACACACACATACACACACACACACACACACACACAAAGAGAACAACAGATCTTTCTAAAGTTTAGCTTCTGTTCTGTTTGGTGGCTTTAGTTGGTTTTAAAGGTTACATCAGCTGGTTAACTTGTCAATTATGGCATGTAAATTGTAATAAAATGACTGAAAGAGGGTGTGCATTTCAAAACAGCCCTGAGGTCCAAGAAAGTCAAGAGGGGAATCTATGCGTAGAGCCATTGAAACTTAACACATTTGTATTTTTCTTCCCCAGATGCATCCTGAAGAGTAAAGAGCGCCAGAACTAACAATCTGTAAACATGGCGGCTGTACATTTACAGCAAGTGCGCTACCAAGCTCTGGTGGTTGAGAATGAAAAAGAGAACAAGGACAAGCGCTGGATTGTACCCCCTAGCAATGACGTTGACATGGTGTCGCCAGGACAGCGCGGTGGGACAGACCTACACGGCAACGTCCTTGCATTCTCCTTGTCGGATGACCAGCGCTTGATAAGATTCCTTGTGCTGGGCGCCGATGGAGGGACGTTTTACTCCACCCCGAAGGAGCTGAAGGAAGAAAATGCAGCTTGCATTACCAGGTTCATTGAACGCGGGGAAGGGCAGATGGTTATTGAGAAAGTCCTGGAGGTGACGAGGAATGGACGAGCAATACGCATGAACGCCAGTCTGCTAGCCCTGGCCATGTGCTGTCGCAGTTCGGACAAGGAGACAAGGGCGGCGGGCTACCGGGCCATCGGGGACGTGTGCAACATCCCCACGCACCTCTTCAACCTGGTTGCATTACTGGAGAAGCAGGGATCGACAACTGGCTGGGGGCGGGGGCTGCGTAAAGCTGTGTCGCAGTGGTACAACCAGCATGCCAACAACCCTCGCCGCCTTGCCATGCTGGTCACCAAATATCGCCAGGTAAGATCTCAAGTGTGATAAGTGTTAGCGCCTGTAGCCAATTGATGGGACTCGTGCTATACAAAAGTTATTTATTATCAATTATTATTATTATCTTCTTCTTCTTCTTCGTTCATGGGCTGAAACTCCCACGTTCACTCATGTTTTAGCACGAGTGGATTTTTACGTGTATGACCGTTTTTGTCCCGCCATGCAGGCAGCATACGCCGATTTCGGGGGAGGCATGCTGGGTATTTTCGTGTTTCTATAACCCACCGAACTCTGACATGGATTACAGGATCTTTTCCGTGCGCACTTGGTCTTGTGCTTGCGTGTACACACGAAGGGGGTTAAGTCACTAGCAGGTCTGCATATAAGTTGACCTGGGAGATCAGAAAAATCTCCACTCTTAACCCACCAGGCGGCAGCGACCGGGATTCGAACTCACGACCTCCCGATTAGGCGGCCGACGTCTTACCACCAAGCCACTGCGCCTGTCAATTATTATTATTATTATTATGTCGGCAGTTTGTATAGGAAGGAGAAAAATGTGTGTGTGTGTGTGTGTAGGTAGGTGCGTGAGCGTGTGTGTGTTATGAAAGATAATCATAATGTGAACAGATCGAGTGGCTATACATTGGTTTTGAGTATGTCGGATTAGTTTATGCTTTCTTTTATATATATATATATACAGAATATTAAATATCTACTTATTCAAAGAGCAGTAATGCCACAATTTGAAATACATTTATTTGTATTGTACAGACAATATAGTCGTACATCTTGTGTGTTTCATCAGCGGGACGGCTGGAGTCATCGCGACCTGTTGCGACTCTCCCATCTCACGCCGGGGAACGTTGTTCTGGGTTTCATCCTGCGCTACACTGTGAAGGGCCTGGAGGAGGCCAAGAAGTATTACCTGGAAGACGGCCATGCTGACTCTAACGACCCTAACTTGAGGCGGATCGTTGACTACCTAGAGGCTGTGGAGGAAGTCAGGCTCATACCGCCACCGCCGCCACAGAAGCGAAAAATCATGGAAGGGCATGAAAATGTGGAGGAGCCCATGGTGATTGACAGCAAGCTGAGGGTGAAAGTGGATAGAGCTGTGGAACTGATCGAAAAACACGACCTGGTGCGGGAACACCTTCCCACCTTCCTGCTGAGCGTTGCGGATGTGTGGAGCAGCCTGCTGGACAAGATTCCCTTCAATGCTCTGTTGCGCAACCTGGCCAAGATGACCTCCACCGGCGTGCTTAATGTCGAGGAGAACCTCCAGAAGGTTTTCGAAAAACTTGAGAACCTGGAAGCTCTGAAATATTCAAAGGTACGCCCTGTATCTTTATATATCTAGAGACATTGATCACTGTAGGAGTTTTGTAAACCAGTACCAACCCAAAGCTGAAAAATTTACGATATGAAAACTTGTCGCTTGGTCACTAGTTGTAGTAACGTGTCAAACTAAGATGTATTGACAAAATAGTACATAATTATGTAGCTCATTATTTTGATACGAAAGCCTGCCAAATGCCATCAAAATCTGTAACTTAGTGTAAGAGTCATTGGTTGATGATTTATTTCTTTTCCCATATTTCACACACAAAATGGGTAAGATACCAAAAATTTCAAATTGCCGCAAACTCTGTAGAACTGTACTATTTTGTAATATTTTGCTACTTTTTTTTCAGGAGACTGGTTCTGCGTATAAGATCTTCCATGTCTGTTTTGGAGCTACTATTTCCCTTTGTTATTTGATTTTGTCATTAGCACTATGCTTCAGTTGGTGATGATTATGTTTCAGTTTGACTTTGTTTCAGTGGAATTCATGTTTTAGTTATGGGTGACCGCTGTTCCTGGCACTCTCTAGATGCTGGTGCTCTTTCTAGATAAAATCATGAGCAAGTAGAAAGTGAAAAACCCATATAATTCCTTCAACGCCATGCCATGCCTTGAAGAGTTTTGTTTTTGTTTGGGCTTATTTCACATATTTCATATACATATTGTCCATCAGCGATTTTGTCTTCAATGATAATAGATGTTCATAATAATTTGAGTTGTGTATTATAGATTTTGGGGAGTCTTGAAATTGGACTACCACTGTGGTACAGCTGTTGATGGTAGTGTGATTATGCAGTATGCTTCCTGTGTTCAGGTTCACCCCTACAACATCCTGACGGCCTGGCACATCTATCGTGAGGGGAAGGGCGTGAAGGGACGACTCAGGTGGCTGCCCAACCCCAAGCTGGTGGTGGCATTAGAGAAGGCTTTCTACGCATCGTTCGGCATCGTGACTCCCACCCACAAGCGAATCCTGATCGCGTTGGATGTGAGCGGCTCCATGACGTGGGAGACAAACCGCGGCTCCGGCATCACGCCCAGGGTAGGCTCCGTGGCGATGAGTCTTGTAACCATGGCCGCCGAGACCAATGTTGACGTCGTGGGGTTTTCCGACGAGCTGCGTGTGCTGGACATCGACAAGAACAAGAAACTTGAAGAAGCTGTTGATTACATCAACAACATCCCCATGGGCTCCACAGACTGCTCGCTCCCCATGCTGTGGGCGGCTCAGACCAACCGACAGTACGATGCCTTCATCATCTACACCGACTGCGAGACCTGGTACTCCAGAATGCAACCCGTGGAGGCCTTGCGTCTCTACCGCCAGCAGAGCGGGATCACTAACGCCCGATTGGCTGTCGTGGGCATGGCCAGCAACGGCTTCACATTGGCTGATCCAGCCGACCTGTACATGATGGACGTGGTTGGTTTTGATGCCGAGGCTCCGGCCGCTCTGCAAGAGTTCATCTCTGGTTCTCTGGAGTCGGTGTCTAAGGTTGATTAGACTGGTGGTATGCATGCTGGTTGGCTTGAACAGACAGACTTTCTGCCAGTTACATAAATCTGGCTTGAGTTGCCAGTGTGAACATTTTCACTACAGTGGACCCTAACCCCCCCCCCCCCCCCCCCACCCCTAAATCCTCTACCCCGCCCACCCCCTTCCCATCATCAACCCACCCCTTTATTATCCATTATTGGTACATTCATATATTGTTTGATTTTGTTGTTGTTGCAGAAAACATTGATTGTCATTTGGAATTATTTTTAAAATGTAAGGTTGTATGAACTGTTGTGGAGGTTATCTTACAGTATTGTCTTACTGTAATAATTTTTTGGATTATTATGTGGTCAAAATACATGTACGACCTTTTATTACACACATTTCTTAAGTTTGTGAATGAATCATTTCTTTTAATGCTTTTGTTGTTGACATTTAAGGTTTGCTAAAAATTAGAGCAAGCTTTTACTTTTAGTATATATTAAGCCAAGTTCTTCAATAGTGTGCTTCTTTGTCGTAAGAGGCGACTATCGGATTCTGTTTCTCCTTTTACCCTTGTTAAGTGTTTCTTGTATCGAATATAGTCAATTTTTGTAAAGATTTTAGTCAAGCAGTATGTAAGAAATGTTAAGTCCTTTGTACTGGAAACTTGCATTCTCCCAGTAAGGTAATATATTGTACTACGTTGCAAGCCCCTGGAGCAAATTTTTGATTAGTGCTTTTGTGAACAAGAAACAATTGACAAGTGGCTCTATCCCATCTCCCCCCTTTCCCCGTCGCGATATAACCTTCGTGGTTGAAAACGACGCTAAACACCAAATAAAGAAAGTGTGCTTCTTCTGGCAGAAGTGAGTAGCTTCCATCTCAGATGTTGGTGTTTGTGACATATCATGTAAATATCTATCAGAATTAAAAGACGTACTTGTAGGTAGAAAGAAATAGGAATAGCGAATAAATAAGTAAGTACAGTTTGTTCATAACACAGGTAAAGTGTGGTGATAGACATTTAACTGCTTTAATATTGTTGATTTTTATGTAATATTTAGTAGATGGTACAGTTGTGACAGTGCTAAAAGCTTGTTTTATTCTGAAATTCTGATGAAAGAAGCATGGCAAAGGTGTTGTCTGTGCTATACTGTCAGTTGTAGGAAGCAAGTAGGGAAGGACAGTATGGGGAATGTTGTTACGTTCTGATCCCGATGTTATAACTATGCAGTTCAGGATTGTATGTATTCTGTTTGACTGTATTTATCTTATTTCTACTACATATATTTATTGTGTATTGCATGTGGATGCTCTCCTGTTGGTGTGATGTGTACAATTATTATTTTTTTAGCTTGTTAATTGAAGTGACATGGTTGATGTCATGTATTGCAATTGTGTAATTGTACTTTCAGGTATTATACGTTATTTGATTTTTGACCAAAATATGACATTTTACACAGATCCAGACAGTCAGTGTTCCTCCAAGATTGCGCTAGCGATCGAGGTGAATAATGACTGTCTCGATCTGTGTAAAATTTCACATTTTTTTCAAAAATACAAACAACATTTATGTATCGATCGATTTTTTTTATAATAATTTTTAGTTTTTATCATTGAACGCACACAAGCATGCACTATTTTTTAGTCTCGGCTTTCAACCTAAATATGAAGTTTTGCCGGCCTCTGACGTCACATGGCTCAAAGAAGGGAAATCCCGTGTTCAATCGATACATTTGGTTTTATTTTCTTGAAGTATGAGTGTTTGTTGTTGTATTTTTTTTATTGTTTTTTTCTTTTTAATTTGTATCTTTCATGGCTTTGAAGTGTGTGTGGTTGTGTTTAAGACTTGTGCGAACTTAAGTAAACTTGAAGATTTCAATCATAAAAGTATTAAAAAGAAATTCAAGCTACTACATGTACTACTGATCTTGGAAATGATATCTGTAGTTTAAAAAAAAAAGACTTTATGAAGGGAGTTTAATCCACAAAATAACTTCTGTGATATTGTACTTAAGTGCATACATGTATCGTGTAACAGCCTGGTTCCTTTCTGTGCAGATTGGAACTTAATTGCTTGAGTAGTTTCTCGGTTTGGCTCAAGTGTCAGATATGAAATTTATTTGGCCAAAACAAATCCATGCTGCACAGAAATCAACCAGGCTTTTGATTTTTAGCAATTGTGACGAGACCTTAAAGGCATATGTACTCGATGACTATACACGCTAATTGCTTTACCAACAGCTGGAGACATGCTAAATTAAGTTCCCTGCAAAATATTGTGGTCTAGGACCCCTTCAATGTTGAGATATGTTAATTTTCATTTTGATCTGGATCGTCCTATTTATAGATTTGGCAACACATGTAACGTTGATGCAAGGGAGCTAACACCGCGGCTTTGTTGACATCCTCACTTTTTCAGAGGCTAGAACAAGCTGTTATGCATGTATTATGGTCCGCGCATGGTGACATATCGTCATTATATGGTCTTATGGTGCGTTTGACATCGATTATGGGCAAACTACACTTTGTAAACACGGGAGCGCGTACATATGCCTTTAACACAGGCGCAATCTTCTACGGATCTTTGATGGTTTACATAAGGCTTTACGCGAGATTGAATGTACGTGTATCTTGACTAAAATCATGTTTTTATCTAATGATATACCCATGTGCCATGTAGCCTAGCTTATGCCTGACAGATTGTGGTGCACGGTACGCCATGGTGACTTTTTCAAATATTTTCTTACGCCCAGACTCAGCATGAATAATATTAATACGATATGAAATGAGACATAACTTCTATGTATACCAGATATAAGTATGTGTACATAAACAGATAAGACCAGTGTTTTCTTTAACTTTTGCAGTGACACTATTTATGATCGCATGTACACATGTTTGGTAAATCATGTGCTTTAAACATTAAGAAGAAAACAAATTGAGAGGAAGAGAGATGGAGAGAGAAACATTCTTTAATGAAATTGTTTTTGTGTGTACATATTGTATCGAAATTTGAAGAGTATACGTGATTATTTGGTGTTCTGCTTTGTGTGTCAAGCTTTTTAGTACAGTATACCTTTCCACGTATGCAAGCAGTGAAACCTTGCCTACTTCAAGAAGTCCGCGGGCCTGTCTGTATTTCAGTAACACTAACTCTGATTTAAGATTCAAGTAAGAATCGGTGCATCTGAAAATGACAAGTTTAAAGTGCTTACCTTAGCATCTCCTAGGAAGCCTTTGTGTTTCCATATTTTCAATGTAGAAAAGTTGTATGCAAAGTCGTCATTGTTCTTCTTTTTTTTTCTTCTTTTTCTCCTCTCTCTTTTCGTCATTGTTCTTGTACATGGATATGATTTTTGTTCATGTTTTATTTTTTTTCTTCTGCTTCTGTTACTTTTTTTTCAAGATCAAATTAGACAATGCTGACGGCAACAGGCTTGAGCTAGAAATATGGCAGCTGTTTCATTTCAACAGAATGTCATTAGAATTCATAGAATTAGAACGTATTCCACATTTTTCTGGTATGTGATACAGATGTTTGCAGTGTTTCCTTTTTTGACGTACCCAAGTTTGGGAGTTGTACATATTAGTTTAAGTAAGCAAGGCTGCCCACAGACGCTCTACCTAGTGGGTCCGAGGACCCAGTACAACTTTAGTTTGGGGTCCAAAGGCTAGGAGGCTCATATTCTTGCTTTCGTAAGGCACATTTCTCGTCAACACATGATCCTTGAAGCGCTCATTTTAACGTAATGCCGATTTTTTTTATATTCTGCGAGCCCTTCACAAAAACATGGTCTTATCGTTTTGATTAACTCCAAAAATTTGCGTCAGTACAGATCTGACGGAACATCTTTTGAAAGCAGTACCAACATTTTAATATGATAATAGATATAAATTGCGTCCCCAGGACCCCCTTTTTCAGGTTTGGTGCGTTGCAGGGCCCCCTCCATGTTTTTATGGTCTCTAGTGGTTATAAGGCGTAAGGATGTACAGTTTGGGGAGCCCGGCTAAGTTTAGAATAGTCTCAGTCTTTTTGAAAATCCAGTCTTTTTTATATAGTGTCAGCTTCCTCTTTTACTGACCAGTTTTGTGTGAAGTAATGCTATTGCTCTACAACTGGTTTTCGACTTTTCTGATTTATCCCTCATTGACATCTACCGTTTGGTGGTTAGGATATGGGGGATCTTAATGCTGAAGCCGTTTCCAGCTTATTTGTCAAATTGTCTCAGTTACGACACTCTGATCAACAGATTCATCATTCTGGGTCTAATTCACGTCTTGTGAATTCTTCAAAAAGGACAATGACCCTTGCCAGTGACAGTGATGTTTCCTTTAAATAAGGCTTTGTTTCTGAGAAAAGCTCCTTGTTTAGAAGCCTGTGAAGTTTGCAGGACAAATAAAATCAGCGATCTGTGTGTTTACCACTTTAACCCGTTCGCTGCCATTAAACAATTAATTTAAGTGCATACCCAGTGCCAGGATATTTTGAGGTTGGAACGGTAATAATTTAAAAAAAATTCTAGCACACAAACTATTTAAGTTAGCTAAATACATGTTATATGGTTTTTGTAGGAAAATGAATGCGGATTTTGATTCTGGATTGAAACTGCATGTACTGTGAATAGTATTATTTCATTAATTACCTGTCTTTTGGTTCTGCGTGTTCTACCTGCGAGTCGGACTGCACAGCGTCAGGTTCCTGAAGTCGCTCGAGTAACTGCTGCATATCAACATCGTACTCACTGTCACAATCATTCTCGTGCTCTAAAGAATCATCTGACTGCAAATTAATATCAGAACTAGTTCCCTCATCTTCCATAATCAGCTGCAGAGCTTGCAAAGTGGTGTACGTTGTCTGTTTAGAACCACATGGCTGCTGTGGCGAAGCGTGCGACGCCATTGTTTACACGGGAAACTCCTCTCTGAGCAGCCAGTAGCAAATCGGCAATCGGAAAAAACGGCTTTCCCTATGACGTACCACGCAATTCCTTCTAAATTTAACCATCCCAACGGTTTCCGCTAACCGTTTGAAGATAGCTTACTACTTTTGATCCAGATACGGATGCAGGAAAAGTCGGAATAAGCGAGGACGTCAGTGGACGTCCCATAGGCACTGGGGATGCACTTTACGTAGGACGTCAGCTGACGTCTTACAGGCAGGGAAAGGGTTAAGGAGAGAAACTGAACACCTTGTATGTCAAAATTGTGTATGATGGGTTGTGCAAATTGTCATTTCATATTAGAGACATATCTCACAGCCCTGCTTGCTTTGCATAATAGGATTTTGATTACATAAGTGCCATTTGAGGCAGCATCATTTTATCCTGTTTTACAGTCAACACTGCTTAATACCGTTGAACGTTGTTTAGATGAGCAGATTTTTTTCCCATTGCTTACTACATGTAACAAGTTCTGTTACGCTAACATTGATCAATAGCATGGATGGGTGTCGATGGGGTATGAATACTCCACTTGTTAGTTTTGTGGAGGTACATTCATCTTCCTTGGTTCACACATTTATTTTCTTCTGGCACACTATCTGCTGGATCACTTATTAACCCTTAGGCTGGTTGTCGCGACATATGTCACGCTACTTTACGTATACTGTCACGACATATGTCTTGCTACTGGCTCAGTCTGTTTGGTGGGTTCCGATTACATCCCATGGACGCAAAAACCTATATGACTGTTTTTCTTTATTTTTCTCTCTGTTGATTCACCAGTGGCTATGTCACATGTGTTACAGAATTGCACCAGTGTAAGGGTTAAATAGACAATAACTCTGCCTTGGTTTCAAGACTCAAGACTCAAGATTTTACTGTCCTTATAAAAACAAGGAAAATTGCCATGCAGTGTCAAGCAATCACAGACATAAAATACATCACATTTACTAAGAATTAAGGATTGCACTTAAAACTAACAACACTAAACCGTATCACATTTACTACGAATTTAGAGTTGCACTAAGACACATCTAAAAATCCTAAGCAGTCTCTTTGTTCTGTGGGAAAGTTGCACCCCTTCGAACTCCGGCCATACAACATGACAAATTCAATTGTAGTGCAAGATCAAGTCTACCCCAGCCCATGAAGATACAGTTATTTCCTCAAATTGGCTATTGACAGAATTCTTTTACTGGTACTAAGTGAAAAATCTTCCAACCAAATTTTTAAAGAGGTGCTGTTGTCACTAGGTTGCTAAATAATGCACTGTTTCGAACAAAGTGAAGATATGAAACTTATCTGTTGCTTGATGTGCAAGATTACTGTATGGAAACATCATGGGAAAAAGAAACTTGGGTTATTGTCAGGTGACTTCTGTTTTGACACACATGCATCAGTTTTCTGGAGAAAACTAAAAATTAGATTGTGATATTAAGCGGTGTTGACTGTTTAAACTTTGTTTTACCTTCACTTATTCATGTAGTTGTTGAAATAAAAATAATAAGTATTTGTGTGTGTGTGTATCTGTGGGAGAGAGTTACAGAGTGTGTGTGTGTGTGTGTGTACGTGTGTGTGTATCTGTGGGAGAGAGTTACAGAGTGTGTGTGTGCGTACGTGTGTGTGTGTATCTGTGGGAGAGAGTTACAGAGTGTGTGTGTGCGTACGTGTGTGTATCTGTGGGAGAGAGTTACAGAGTGTGTGTGTGCGTACGTGTGTGTATCTGTGGGAGAGAGTTACAGAGTGTGTGTGTGTGTGTGCGTGAACATGCTCCTTCTCTTTACAAATAAGTCACAAATGACCACATGAGCAGCATTTTGAGTAAACATTTACTTTAATTCATCTGTACAGATGTCAGACCTTCTTCATCACACATGCCCGTTCTTTCAGCCTTCTAGCCTGCCCATGGACAAATTAGAAGCACCATTCAATAAATGTATGTATACATTTCAGACACATTTATTGACTCACACAGTTACTGTACAGACAAACTGCACAATCCAACAATTCCTTGAACAGTTACCTTTCATACATTGAGTGAACACATAAAGGGAGAAAACTTACAAACTAACCCATTCATTCATACATTAGGTGGGCTCAAAAGGAATACACACACTTCTTCAATATACAGTCTTCATTTTTAACTAACACCCTAATAAGACTTCCACAATACTCTGATCATTCATACATAGTTGTCCACATAATCACACACAATACTTCAAAAAACATTCATGGTTTATCCTGGCTGATGTCAGACATAAGGGATACATACACAATTCTTCCATTTAATTCATCCATATAACAGCTGATCACACATTCATACAATAACCTACAAGGCCCCCCCCAAAAAATAGGTCTGTTTATGGTAACATAGGCCCAAAAAATAGGGTCGGTAGGTCGGGATTTGTTTTTTTTGGTTTGTTTTTTTCTCTCCCAAAAACCATATTTTTACATTATTTTGCAAAAAAAAAAAACCCCTTTTTTTTCTTTTTTTTTTCTCCCCCAAATGCCAAAAAAAAAGTCTAGGGTCGCGCGAAAAAAAATAGGGTCGGTCGGGTTACCGTAAACAGACTATTTTTGGGGGGGGCCCCAACATAAAAGACACACACTTACGACTAATCAACACAATATACACAATCAAAACCCGCATACAGGTTCACCAGACAAAGGATGTATTCACACAGTAATTTGATTAATTTGTGTTTCAATGTGCATTTTTGATCAGGTGTTTGAATGTATTGCCTGTGTTAGTATGCTTGCAGCTTGTATTGATGCACAGTGTTTCGTTGTTCACGTGTGTGCTGAATGCTGCTACACATGCTTTTTCACTTCGCTTTGTATATGTATATGTTGGTTTTTCATTGTAAAGCGCTTAGAGAATGTCAAGCTCTCTACAAATCTCACATATTATTATCATTATTATTATTATTATTGTCTTGCATGTCATTGAAAGTGTGCATGCACAGCCTGATATCTACTAAATTAATTTACACACTGATCCAAGCTTCCAGAAGAAAACACTTGATATTTACCATTCTGTGTCAAATATGATACCAGAAAATCAGCAACCACCAATACATCCGTGTTGATATTTTATTTGACAAATTCGTTCCTGCAAACATAGTGTACTCAGTGCGTGTATCACCTGGTCTGACCAGTTGGCGCGACAGATTAGTTCCTGCAAACAGTGTACTCAGTGCGTGTATCACCTGGTCTGACCAGTTGGCGCGACAGATTAGTTCCTGCAAACAGTGTACTCAGTGCGTGTATCACCTGGTCTGACCAGTTGGCGCGACAGATTACCTTGTTTTTGTGAGAGCCAGAACTCATACTTCAAAGAAATACCAGTTGTAAATAAACAACCACATGGGTCTGCAACATTTCAAATGACATAAATCCCCTTATCCCAAACCATGTTGTAAATTGAATTGTTTTTATATGCCAGATTCTACACTAAAATTCCAAAACAGCAGTCAGTGTCTGTTCCAAGACGTTGATGTTGTCAAGGAAAGCAGGGTTTACACGTTAATGTTTTAGTGTGACTCTTCCCGTACCAGTACCAACGCTACACAGTGCAAGTCGACTGATCAGGTATTTTGTTTCCTGGGTGTGTCCAGACAATTGTTACCTCCCTTTGCCTGAATCACAGTATCAAAAGTCTGCCGAGTCCTGTGAGAAATGTAAGTTTTCACCCTCACGGTGAAAAATGAGACCGGCTGATCTCCTTCATTACTTTCCTTGTTGGGAGTGTCCAGGCAGTTCTGTTCTTCCATCAGTCCTGGTCACATTCTCTTCTGAAGATCACATCAAACTCAGCACGCTGTAGCTTTTGATATCTGTGTACTTATCTTTTTTGCCAAGAAGATCACATCAAACTCAGCACGCTGTAGCTTTTGATATCTGTGTACTTCTATTTTTTTGCCATGCAGATCACAACTCAGCACGCTGTAGCTTGTGATATCTGTGTACTTATCTTTTTTGCCAAGAAGATCACATCAAACTCAGCACGCTGTAGCTTTTGATATATATATGTGTACTTATCCTGTGAGCAATGAAGATCAGATCAAACTCAGCACTTTCACCCAGAGCCGTGTGACATCGGCCGAGTTTTTAACGTGTGATGGTGGAAGTGTCCAGAGCCTGTTCCATGCGATTCAGATCCTTGGAGTCGTCCTTGATGACATCAATCAGGTGCTGAAGGCCCTCTTGCTGCTGTTTTAGAATCTGTTCACAAAAAAGCAAGTGAGGCCTTGAGCTCTAGAAAAGTCAAGTGAGGCCTTGAGCTCTAGAAAAGTCAAGTGAGGCCTTGAGCTCTAGAAAAGTCAAGTGAGGCCTTGAGCTCTAGAAAAGTCAAGTGAGGCCTTGAGCTCTAGAAAAGTCAAGTGAGGCCTTGAGCTCTAGAAAAGTCAAGTGAGGCCTTGAGCTCTAGAAAAGTCAAGTGAAGCCTTGAGCTCTAGAAAAGTCAAGTGAGGCCTTGAGCTCTAGGAAAGTCAAGTGAGGCCTTGAGCTCTACAAAAGTCAAGTGAGGCCTTGAGCTCTAGAAAAGTCAAGTGAGGCCTTAAGCTCTAGAAAAGTCAAGTGAGGCCTTGAGGTCTAGAAAAGTCAAGTGAGGCCTTGAGGTCTAGAAAAGTCAAGTGAGGCCTTGAGCTCTAGAAAAGTCAAGTGAGGCCTTGAGGTCTAGAAAAGTCAAGTGAGGCCTTGTGCTCTAGAAAAGTCAAGTGAGGTCTTGAGCTCTAGAAAAGTCAAGTGAGGCCTTGAGCTCTGGAAAATTTAAGTGAGGCCTTGAGCTCTAGAAAAGTCAAGTGAGGCCTTGAGCTCTAGAAAAGTCAAGTGAGGCCTTGAGCTCTAGAAAAGTCAAGTGAGGCCTTGAGCTCTAGAAAAGTCAAGTGCAAAGGGTCAGCGAGGGTGCCTGAGGAGAAACTATAGAAACGTTTCTGTTTACTTCACAACACTCATTATGCATGAATACAGTCTGTAGATGTAGTAAACATGCATGTTTGCACAGCACAATTTTTAACAGCATACACACACAGAGATCAACACACACACACACACACACACACACACACACACACACAGATACACACAGAGATCACACACACACCACACGACACACACACACAGATCACACACACACACACACAGAGATCACACACACACACACACACACACACACACACACACAGATCAACACACACACACACACAGACACACAGACACACACACACACACACACACACACACACACACAGATCAACACACACACACACACACACACACACAGACACACACACACACAGACACACACACACACACAGACACACACACACACACACACACACACACACACACACACACACACAGATACACACACATACACATAGAGATCCGCAAACACATACCAGTTTGATCTCTGCCTGCATATTGGTGTCCATCTGGTAGGTTGGCTCGTCTCGGCCAAACCCGGCCTGGCTCTGCATGCGTATCTGTGACATCAGCTCATTCAGCCGACCCTGAAGCACACAACAGTACAATACAATACAATACAATACAATACAATACAATACAACTCAATACAATACAACTCAATACAATACAACACAACACAACACAACACAATACAATACAATACAATACAATACAACACAATACAACTCAATACAATACAACTCAACACAATACAATACAACACAATACAACACAATACAACTCAATACAATACAAAACAATACAACTCAATACAATACAATTAAATACAATACAACTCAACTTTATTGTCTTAGTGTAGGTACAAACAGAATTTTGTCTTTTGGATTGTTGCACACAATAAATAGTACAGTAATAGGATCGCAGCACATGCAGAAATCACACAACTTAGTACATTTCCTCACATCACATTCAGTCATAAAAATAAACATGCCTGCACTCCACACTTCATATTACTCATTCAAAATAATGATGTATTCAATTATTAATACAAAATAAAAAAAAAATGACATAAAAAAAGATACAGTTAATACTTTTAATTAAATGAATCAATCGTTTGCAGCAAGTCCAGTTCCTTTTGCTGATACCTTGTCCCTCTCTCACAAGCGTTAATCTGTTATTGAACTTCTGCAGCACACAACAATTTATGTTTGATTTTTCTTTTACACGTCTGCTGAAAAGTGGTAATGATAAAATGGCGGAACCTCTCGTGAGAGCTATACATGACTAATAACACCGTCATAGGAGGTAACTCTGGCCAACGCCTAACCATGGCAACGGACCCACCGCATTTGGGGGGGGGGGGAGGGGGGGAGTTACCTCCCCCTAGACAGGGTCCATGTAGTTGCAGCGTCTTAGCATTTAGACTGAAGTCAATAAATTTGTCCTCAAAATGTTCTTTCAAATTACAATTCCTTTTGCAACTTATCTTCCTGGCTGAAGGTAAGTCAAATGATCTTCTGAGGCTGTGTACACTACATTGGGGTGTGCACGTTAAAAATCCCACGATTGACAAAAGGGTCTTTCCTGGCAAAAATGTATAGGCATAGATAAAAAATGTCCACCAAATACCCGTGTGACTTGGAATAATAGGCCGTAAAAAGTAAATATTCGCCGTAATGGCTTGAGATTTACTGGCCGATGTGAATGCGCGATATATTGTGTAAAATAATTCCATCTCACACGCCAGAAATTAATATGTAAAGCGCTTAGAGAACGTCAAGCGCTATATAAATCTCCCATATAAATAAATAAATAAGAGTGCAGCAGGCTAAACTGATAATCAGAGTAACCTGCTGATTTCATTATGAATGTTTAAACTTAAAGTGCTACATTTTGTGCTTGCTCTGGCAAAATCCTTCTCTGTGTTGCCAGAAATATGAGCCTAACACCAAAGTTTTTGCCCTTCACATGAGCACACTGACCTTGAACTGTGTGGGGTGGTTGAGTTCCACCTGCAGATGTTCTAGCTGCACCTTCAGCATCTCCTCCTCCACCTGTACTGCATAGCCCAGCTTCCTGCAGATCTCCTGCTTTACGACCACCTGAAAGGTACACACAATGAGAGGAGGTCAGGTGGCTATCACCGACATACCTGCAGGCCACACCTATACAGTCTAGCACTACCTTACTCCAAGCATGGCTAGTGTTATTATCTTTGAAATGATTCTAATCAAAGCTCCTGAAGCTTTGTGAAACAGCTTCAAAAATCGCCATCACTCAGATTTGTACATGACACTCTGAACATCTGAGCTAGGGTGTGTATGTGTATGATTCCCCTAAATCATGTGTGTGTGTGTGTGTGTGGTTTTTTGCGTGCATTGGTACATCCCTGTGTCTGTGTGTACCTGCCCGCATACGTATAATGCATGCAAGCATGTGCGCTTTGCAGCAGAAGTCACCCTGGAGTATGGCAGCACAAAAGGAAAGGAAGGTTAGTCAGGGAAGGATGTGGTGGGGTTGGGTGTGTGTGTGTGTCTGTGTCAGCATACCTTCAGTAGGCGATGACCGAGTTCCAGGTGTTTCCTCTTGTAGTCGTCCAGTTTGGCCAGTGTCTGGCTGTGTTGAGTCTGTAACTGACCCAGGTCTCCCGCAATCACCTGCACACCAAGACATTACTCTTATTTGTAATCAAATACCTCGCAACCATCAACATACAAAAAACCCCACATAAATGCTTGTATGCACGCATACAGACCAGTCAAGCTTACGTTTTCACTTCAGGTCATGCCGACCAAGGCCAAAAGCTTTTCAAAATACAGAGCTCTAAACAAGCAAGTGAACACAAAAGAGTCTGTGAACCCTTCTAAAACACACATGTATGCACACACAAACACTGGGTTTCTACAAGTCTCCAGTAAACAAGAAATTCCTCCGAGGTAGGAAAAACACCCCCGTTGGTCAAAGGGAAATAACCATTCTCACTGCCACCAACTGAGAAGGTTATTTCCCTTTGACCATTAATATGTCCCTCTATAAGTCCTTGTAGAATCTTAATCCACCAATAACTCCCTAACCGTGTGTTTGACTGGTCCCAATTTTTGTAAGGACCGTCTCAGGAATGTATAGAACCTGTTCACCAAGTTTGGTGACGATCGGTCCGTTCATTCTTGAGATCTATATGCGAACACAAACACACAAACACATCAACCGAAACCTATACACACCCCTATACCGGGGGTGTAAAAACAGGAAGGATGACTATTTCTACTAAGCATGTGTAACTACAAAAATGGCCTCAAAAAACAACCCAATGTTATAGCCAGGAACAGGACTTTTCATTACAACACACATTCTCAACAAAGCATTTTTGTCCATCTTTGGCAGTACGCAAACGCTCTCCACCAATACTGAAACTACTCAATAAAGTGAAGAAAGAAATGGCTGAGCGACTCACATCCAGCCTCTGTTGATGAAGTCTTGTCTCCTCCTCCTGGTGTTTGAGCCGCCGCTGTAACTCTCGGAAACCAACCATCGCCACAGGAACAAGCTTCCCTGAGTCAGGGTTGTCCAGCTTCGCTTGTCGCCACAGCAACGGATCGATTCCTGAAAAGTTCAGACAGATCAACACAATATTGCATGAGTTATCTAACAAATCAACACAATGTCTGCTCCTTGATCACTGAAAAATCAATAGGTCATTTTCTCTCTATTTTATTTCTAACGTTAATGCAAAAATGTCCAGAGGCTGACAGCTGGCCCAAATCCAATTACTCCACAATCTGCCAATGTGTCTTCAAATAATGCCAGGATTAATTTCAAATAAATGAATACATGAGAAATTAGAAAAAAAATAAATGTTGAAATATATTAAACATGAAACATTGTTGACAAGGAGAGCCAACCCTGCATCCAAACACTACTGAACATTATGAATCATTGATTACTCATAATGTTCAGTAGTGTTTGGATGCAGGGTTGGCTCTTCTTGTCATTAATTTGTTATCATATTTAATATATTTCAACATATATTTATTGTTTACTAATGAGTGTGCGTGTGTGTGTGTGTGTGTGTGAAAAACTGGACACAAACACACACACAATTGTAAACAGATGACACTTCCCATAAACTACATGAGAAGAGGATTGTAAAATTACAAGACGACACACATTTGACAGTCGAATACTCTTGCCTGTAAAAGTAAGAAAAAAATCCCCCCAAATCCATGCACGTCAAGCACACTCTCACCTGCGGGGGGCGTGTCCAGGTACTGTTTGATCTGTTCGGCTGACCACCCCATCCTGGGTGCCATGCTCTCTGCCGCCAGTTGGACACTCAGCTGGTGCCATTGCATCTGTTGCTGTAGAAACGCACACAGTTCTTTGGCCGCGATGCGTTTTGCCGGACCCTGAGGCGGTCGCTCTATCACGTAGATCACAATTTCCGTCCTGCAAGACATTCTGATTTTTATAGTGAGATGCATAGCAGGATGCTGTACTTGGTAAAAATGTCATGAAATGATAACTTTGAATGACTTTCCACATAAAAGGTTGTTTTTTTTTCCCAGAACGCACCCCATCCCCCACAAACATCTGTCCCCTTCTGTAAACTTTTGTGAGAATCTGTCTGCTACATCTACAAGAACTGATTAGGTGACGTTTACCATATTTTCCGGGTGACAAGGCGCTACAGCGCAAAAGGCGCACCCCCTTCTTTTTAACAAAAATTGTAATCCAGTCACCCATTGGGCGCAGGGGGCCGATAGGGCGCACCAAAATTGAAAAAGTATACCGGTAACAAACGGTCGAAGAATGAAAATAAGCCGCACATCAAAGGAAGAATACAGAGTGGAAATGACCCAGTTTTTGCCATGAGAGGTGGTTCCCCTGTCATATCTGAGAGAGGAAACACTTCCTGCACCGGGGTCAGTGACCGGTCAGTGACCGAGTTTAACAGAGTGGAAATATGTGTGCTCTGTGTGTGCGGCGAGATCAAAGGCAGGTCCATTGTGATAGCTGGGTGGCTTGAGAGCTCGAGGAAACTTGGCCAGGGCAGTACCTAGTAGCTGAAACATGCAGACGGGCGCAGTGGCGTGGTGGTAAGACGTCGGCCTCCTAATCGGGAGGTCGTGAGATCGAATCCCAGTCGCTGCCGTCTGGTGGGTTAAGAGTGGAGATTTTTCCGATCTCCCAGGTCAACTTATGTGCAGACCTGCTAGTGACTTAACCCCCTTCGTGTGTACACGCAAGCACAAGACCAAATGCGCACGGAAAAGATCCTGTAATCCATGTCAGAGTTTGGTGGGTCTTGGAAACACGAAACTACCTAGCAAGATTCCTCCGAAAGCGGCGTATGGCTGCCTAAATGGCGGGGTAAAAACGGTCATACACGTAAAAATCCACTCGTGCAAAAACATGAGTGAACGTGGGAGTTTCAGCCCACGAACGCAGAAGAAGAAGTAGCTGAAACATGCATTATCACAAGTTGTTTGACTGGTACTCAGGCGGTCTCTTTGATTTTTTTCCTATTTCATACACGGATTAGGCGCTTCGTTATACAAGACGCAGGGGTCGAACTCGAGGAAAAAAGTCGCGCCTTATGACCCGGAAAGTACGGTAATCACTCAAAGACAAAAAGCCATGCACCTTTGCCTACTTGGGTGAATAAACAACTTCCAAAAAGAAATTCTCTGCAGAATGACGTCAGTGAAGTATGAAGGTGAGAGGTGTAGTGTCCTAAATGACTCAAACCAACAGTATGGCAGTGTTGTTATGTCCCTTGACAACTAAATTAAAATGTACAGCATGAGTCAAAGATCAGCATCAAATTGATGCTTTTTGCTACAATTGCATCTTCTTCTTTCATGGGCTGAAACTCCCACGTTCACTCATGTGTTTGCATGAGTGGGTTTTTACCGTATTTGACGGACTACAACCCGCGACTTTTTTTCGTTTTTTTGTGTCTCGCTATAGTTGGGGGAGCGAGAGCCGCCATGTTGTGTTTTCGTCTGCTCGAAATGTGCGCAAAAGTCGTAAATCATCCCAAAAAAGCTTATTCCGGATGGGACTACATGTGTGTTGGTTACAAAGTGTGTGTGTGATATTTTTCTTCAAACTTTTTCACTTTTCTTCTTTGTTTCACTTGTTTATTCTCGGAGCCGATTTCGCCAAATACCGTACTTTCGTTTGCCTGGTTGTTTTGATTGATTGACACGATCTGATTATATTTTTTTCGACGGCGGCTAATATAGTGACGCGGCCTATACGTGGCTCGTCCCAATTTTTTTTTTTAAATTCAAGGGTGCGGCTTATAAAACGGTGCGTCTTGTAATCCGTCAAATACGGTATGTCTATGGCCGTTTTTACCCCGCCATTCAGGCAGCATATGCCGATTTCGGAGGAAGCATGCTGGGTACATTTTTGTGTTTCTAAAACCCACTGATCCAGAGTCTGACATGGATTACAGGATCTTTTCCGTGTGCACTTGGTCTTGTGCTTGCGTGTACACACAAAGGGGGATAAGGCACTAGGAGGTCTGCACATAAGTTGACCTGGGAGATCGGAAAAATCTCCACCCGTAACCTACAATTGCATCAATTTCAACACACTGTCACAGCTTTTTACATCAGCAAAAGGTTAGCATCATGCGTCTTGGACACATAACTTTGTTTTAAATCCAAACTTTTGGCTGGTATCGTATGAGTAGTATAGTCATTGATGCGTCTGCTTTCGTTTGATCCCTGTGTGTTTATTGCAAACATTAACCGCCGAGAAGTTATGGGACTGGGTAAAATAAGCAAAATGTTAACTAGTTACAATAACCGTTTAAAGGAAGAAGAGCATGATCACATTGCGGGAAGCATCAAGCAAAACGCCCATGTGACTCTAAACCACTAACTACCCCGACATGGACGTTAACAAAATAAAACTCTTTTTTACGACCCCTCAGTATAACAACCACATTTCAGTTACATTTTCAAAGTCGTTTAACAGAGGTACCTTTGCATCACCAAAAGTTAAAACTGTACAGAAATGGCAGTCAGAATAACACTCATCACACACCTGTCTTCGGGTACAGGCCTGGCACCCTCCCCACATACACTGAGGGTGGGTTCTCACTTGCCTTCAGGCCAGACACAATGCCCTCCACACAACCACACTGAGGGTGGGTTCTCACTTGCCTTCAGGCCAGACACCAATTATATATACTGAAGGTAGGTTTTCCCAGGATCCTACCTGTCTTTGAGCAGTACAACCCACACCCCCCCCCACCACACACACAAAGTTTGGGATTTCCCAGGATCTCAATCAATCAATCAATCAATGAGGCTTATATCGCGCATATTCCGTGGGTACAGTTCTAGGCGCTCTGCAGTGATGCCGTGTGAGATGAAATTTTATACGGCCAGTGGATTGCAGCCATGTCGGCGCATATGTACCTTTCACGGCCTTATTCCAAGTCACACGGGTATGGTAGACAATTATTAACTGTGCCTAAGCAATTTTGCCAGGAAAGACCCTTTTGTCAATCGTGGGATCTTTAACGTGCACACCCAATGTAGTATACACGGGGGGTGGTTCGGACACCGAAGAGAGTCTGCACACAAAGTTGACTCTGTGAAATAAATTTCCGCCGAACCTGGGATCGAACTCGCGCTGACAGCGACCAACTGAATACAAATCCAGCGCGCTACCAACTGAGCTATATCCCCGCCCCTGTCTTTATGCATGGGCCTGACACCCTCCACTCTCACACTAAGTTTGGGTTTTCACAAAATCTCACCTGTCTTTGGGCACAGGTCTGAGACCCTCAACGCACACACCGAATTTGCGTTTTCACAAAATCTCACCTGTCTTCGGGCACAGGTCTGAGACCCTCAACGCACACACCGAATTTGCGTTTTCACAAAATCTCACCTGTCTTTGGGCACAGGTCTTAGACCCTCCACGCACACACTCAGTTTGCGTTTTCACAAAATCTTACCTGTCTTCGGGCACAGGTCTGAGACCCTCAACGCACACACTCAGTTTGCGTTTTCACAAAATCTCACCTGTCTTCGGGCACAGGACTGAGACCCTCCACGCACACACTCAGTTTGCGTTTTCACAAAATCTCACCTGTCTTCGGGCACAGGTCGGACACCCTCCCCGCACAAACTGAGGTTGGGTTTTCACAAAATCTTACCTGTCTTCGGGCACAGGTCGGAGACCCTCAACGCACACACCGAATTTGCGTTTTCACAAAATCTCACCTGTCTTCGGGCACAGGTCTGAGACCCTCAACGCACACACCGAATTTGCGTTTTCACAAAATCTCACCTGTCTTCGGGCACAGGTCTTAGACCCTCCCCGCACAAACTGAGGTTGGGTTTTCACAAAATCTCACCTGTCTTCGGGCACAGGTCTTAGACCCTTCCCGCACAAACTGAGGTTGGGTTTTCACAAAATCTCACCTGTCTTCGGGCACAGGTCTTAGACCCTCCCCGCACAAACTGAGGTTGGGTTTTTACAAAATCTCACCTGTCTTCGGGCACAGGTCTTAGACCCTTCCCGCACAAACTGAGGTTGGGTTTTCACAAAATCTTACCTGTCTTCGGGCACAGGTCTGAGACCCTCAACGCACACACTCAGTTTGCGTTTTCACAAAATCTCACCTGTCTTCGGGCACAGGTCTTAGACCCTCCCCGCACAAACTGAGGTTGGGTTTTCACAAAATCTTACCTGTCTTCGGGCACAGGTCGGAGACCCTCCACGCACACACTCAGTTTGCGTTTTCACAAAATCTTACCTGTCTTCGGGCACAGTTCTTAGACCCTCCCCGCACAAACTGAGGTTGGGTTTTCACAAAATCTCACCTGTCTTCGGGCACAGTTCTTAGACCCTCCCCGCACAAACTGAGGTTGGATTTTCACAAAATCTCACCTGTCTTCGGGCACAGTTCTTAGACCCTCCCCGCACAAACTGAGGTTGGGTTTTCACAAAATCTCACCTGTCTTCGGGCACAGTTCTTAGACCCTTCCCGCACAAACTGAGGTTGGGTTTTCACAAAATCTCACCTGTCTTCGGGCACAGGTCTTAGACCCTCCCCGCACAAACTGAGGTTGGGTTTTCACAAAATCTCACCTGTCTTCGGGCACAGGTCTTAGACCCTCCCCGCACAAACTGAGGTTGGGTTTTCACAAAATCTTACCTGTCTTCGGGCACAGGTCTGAGACCCTCAACGCACACACTCAGTTTGCGTTTTCACAAAATCTCACCTGTCTTCGGGCACAGGTCCTAGACCCTCCACGCACACACTCAGTTTGCGTTTTCACAAAATCTCACCTGTCTTCGGGCACAGGTCTTAGACCCTCCACACACACAGTTTGCGTTTTCAGAAAATCTCACCTGTCTTCGGGCACAGGACTGAGACCCTCAACGCACACACTCAGTTTGCGTTTTCACAAAATCTCACCTGTCTTCGGGCACAGGTCTGAGACCCTCAACGCACACACTCAGTTTGCGTTTTCACAAAATCTCACCTGTCTTCGGGCACAGGTCGGACACCCTCCACGCACACACTGAGGTTGGGTTTTCACAAAATCTCACCTGTCTTCGGGCACAGGTCTTAGACCCTCCACACACACAGTTTGCGTTTTCACAAAATCTCACCTGTCTTCGGGCACAGGTCTTAGACCCTCCACGCACACACTCAGTTTGCGTTTTCACAAAATCTCACCTGTCTTCGGGCACAGGTCTTAGACCCTCCCCGCACAAACTGAGGTTGGGTTTTCACAAAATCTTACCTGTCTTCGGGCACAGGTCTGAGACCCTCAACGCACACATTCAGTTTGCGTTTTCACAAAATCTCACCTGTCTTCGGGCACAGGTCTTAGACCCTCCCCGCACAAACTGAGGTTGGGTTTTCACAAAATCTCACCTGTCTTCGGGCACAGGTCTTAGACCCTCCACGCACACACCGAATTTGCGTTTTCACAAAATCTCACCTGTCTTTGGGCACAGGTCTTAGACCCTCCCCGCACAAACTGAGGTTGGGTTTTCACAAAATCTCACCTGTCTTCGGGCACAGGTCTGAGACCCTCAACGCACACACTCAGTTTGCGTTTTCACAAA
Source organism: Littorina saxatilis (assembly GCF_037325665.1). Taxonomy (NCBI): domain Eukaryota; kingdom Metazoa; phylum Mollusca; class Gastropoda; order Littorinimorpha; family Littorinidae; genus Littorina; species Littorina saxatilis. The sequence goes on along the minus strand of NC_090250.1, from coordinate 49,358,226 downwards.
ATCTTACCTGTCTTCGGGCACAGGACTGAGACCCTCAACGCACACACTCAGTTTGCGTTTTCACAAAATCTCACCTGTCTTCGGGCACAGGTCGGACACCCTCCACGCACACACTGAGGTTGGGTTTTCCCAGGATCTTGGTGATGGTGTCCACCACCTGCGTCTGGGCTGCAGTTACCTCCTCTTGCTTCTTTTTTAGCACCAGCGCCACCAGGCCATCCTCATTACGTCCAGTGGGAATGGCTGTGTAGCCTACAGCCTGCGTTATAGAGAAATAGCAACCATGAGTGACAGAGTAGCCGTCAGCCAGCATGTGACAGAGAAATAGCAACATTGACAGAGTAGTCTAAAGCGTAATGACAGCAATGGTATACAGGTATTAGCCTACAGGCCAGTGTGTGACAGAGAACTAGCAACATTGACAGAGTAGTCTAAAGCGTAATGACAGCAATGGTATACAGGTATTAGCCTGCAGGCCAGTGTGTGACAGAGAACCAGCAACATTGACAGAGTAGTCTAAAGCGTAATGACAGCAATGGTATACATGTATTAGCCTACAGGCCAGTGTGTGACAGAGAACCAGCAACATTGACAGAGTAGTCTAAAGCGTAATGACAGCAATGGTATACATGTATTAGCCTGCAGGCCAGTGTGTGACAGAGAACCAGCAACATTGACAGAGTAGTCTAAAGCGTAATGACAGCAATGGTATACATGTATTAGCCTACAGGCCAGTGTGTGACAGAGAACTAGCAACATTGACAGAGTAGTCTAAAGCGTAATGACAGCAATGGTATACAGGTATTAGCCTACAGGCCAGTGTGTGACAGAGAACTAGCAACATTGACAGAGTAGTCTAAAGCGTAATGACAGCAATGGTATACAGGTATTAGCCTACAGGCCAGTGTGTGACAGAGAACTAGCAACATTGACAGAGTAGTCTAAGGCCAAAAAAAAAAATAGGTCTGTTTACGGTAACCCGACCGACCCTAGTTTTTTCGAGCGACCCTTGACTTTTTTTTTGGCATTTGGGAAAAAAAGAAAAAAAAATCTTGTTTTTTGGGCAAAATAACGTAAAACTATGGTTTTTTGGAGGAAAAAAAAAAAAAAAAAATCCCGACCTACTGACCCTATTTTTTTGGCCTATGTTACCGTAAACAGACCTTTTTTTTTTGCCTAAAGCGTAATGACAGCAATGGTATACAATTACATGTATCAGCCTACAGGCCAGTGTGTGACAGAAAAGGCAACAATGAATGGTACGTAGGAATGTGTACATGTGAGAGAGAGAAAATAAAATAATGGCAAAGTCTACTTCCTGCAGATGACCACCAAAAAACACCCAATTATTTGATTAACGTTCCAACCGCTGGGAACAGTGGAGTAGCCCAGTGTTGTTCCCAGGCCTCGTTCTTCGGTCATTTACACATATGTTTTTGATCTGACACATTATTCTGACCCCAATCTGGGGCTAATGTCCGATAGCTTTGACATAGGATGTCTTCTGACACACAATTTACCACGGCCAGGACATTTTGACAGATATCCGTGTAGAAGCCAGGTGCAACTGACCTTAATTGTCCTCTGTGTCTGGGAACAACACTGGTAGCCCACAGCATTACCCTTAAGGGCAACAGTGACTTGATGATTGTTTCGACTTTTTTGAATGGCAGAGTATGCTACAGCCTGAGTGTGACAGAAGACTGTACAGGGATGGCCAAATCTCAAATTGTTAACTCGCCAGCCGGGTGAGTAACTTCAAGAAAGTAACTAGTACTGAAGACTAGCCCGCCAGAAATTTCACCGGCCAGGCACATACCACAGTTCATGCATCTGCAATGTTTAGATGGCTTTAAAACTTGATAGTAAAACAAAAGTGTTGCATTTGACCAGAATTTTCACTGGCCAGGCGGGCGAGTTCCCAGGTGGTTTCTACTAGCAGACGATCGGGCTATCCCTGCTTTACATGACTTTCCCAATGCATAGCTGGATAGCTGATGGCTTGACCATGAGCAAAGTGACAAAGTACATACACTTACATAAACATCCCATTCTGGGCATTACAACATATAACATTACATGCATTAACAGTAGCACTCCCCATTTAAAATCACCTAATTTAGACCCCCCCCCCCCCCCCCCCATCCCTCTCCAAGCTGCTAACCAAACATCATTTATCTGAAGAGTACAGACCTTGAAACGACAGAAAGGATTGTCTGGTTTGAAGTCAACCACCCCGCTCTGACTGAATCCCTTGCCTGTTCCCCAGCAAGCCTGCAGCTGGTTCCAGCTGGCAATGATGGCGTCGCGCTCATCTCCGAAGATCTGCGGCATGGACACGGCCATCGCCAGGTTAGCCAGCGCATTCTGTTGCTGTTGTTGTTGTTGTTGCTGGGGCTGTTGTGTTGCTGCCTGGGGCTGGCCTGATCAGAAGAAAGTTAACTATGCATTCGTGTGTGTGCATGTAATCTTAATCTTACTCTTACTATCTTCTGAGTTCATGTCACCACTAATCTTTATTGTTAACTGTTAACCTCTGTTACCATTCCACAACAATTAGTGCTAGTCACAAATATAATTTTAAATTAGCCAGAACTTATGGTCTGTTCCCTTTGGTAAATATACTCTCACAATCTTCCAATTAATATGCATGTCTCATAAACGTTGTAGGTGTTCATATTGTCTTCTTGAAGGGAGGCAATGACAAGACACTGCAATTCAGCCGCACTATTTGAGTATCTCAAACAAGTGTAATTATACTATACACTGTAACATAAAACTTTTAAAGGATATTTGATTGTTTCTTTTCACTTTAAACGCTCATCTACAGTTACAAATATTTACCACACCACATTTGTTTTAAAGCTACAATCATCGCTTGAAACATCAGTATTTGCCAGTCACTCCCAGCACAAAATACATTATACCAATAAATACCACAACTACTCTGAATTCACAAAAATGTAACTTCATCTTCAGACTCACCGAAACCAAAGGATGTGGGTTTTGCAGCGCCAAATGTACTGCCTGTGCCACCAAATCCTGCTGAGGTACCAAAGCCACCAAACCCTGCAAGATCAGACACACACAAAGCCTGTCATACTTCATAGTACTTGTTTCCATGTTGCTTGAGTTTGGAATGGAGAAGAAACCCAAACACTGAAACAGCAAGAGTGTACACCTCTCTCTCCACCAAAAGCACGAGGCTACAGGCACAGTGCAATCAAACATTCCCGTTTTTTTAATTTGACCTGACCAGGTAATTAGAATTAGATAATAAATAAATCTAATCAATCATTACTATTTTACTGAAATCAGTCCAGCCATTGGTAAGCAGGGTCCACAAATAGTCATGACAAAGAAAAGCATGCCTAGATCACAGAACCTGGTAGTGTTAGTGTCACTGAGTCAGGTGTCGTATTTGGATATAAGCAGAATAGGGGCCAAGGGCATGGCTTGCTAATGTGGATGTTCGAGATACATCATGAACAATACAGAACATATACTCACGGAATAAAATAACTTAACATGTTTTAAAATTTAATATCTAAAAATCGGAAAAAGTTGCAGGAGAGCGGGGAGGTACGATCATAGAACCAACAATTCCTGAGAAGAGGAAAAAAACTGGAATGTTCTCGATTGCTTAGTTTTTTCACAATTGGTCCTCAAAGACGCATGGTGTCATTTTGGAGTTTACTAGACTGACGCCTAAGCTTGCCGACGCTGCAGACAGCCAGTGCACGCTGTGTGTGCTGTAAACAGGTAGGCCTGCACTCTTTGACTCTCGGGGCACGTCTACCCGTACTTGAAACCTGCAAAAGGTCTGCTGCTTATCCACGAAGTATTGCATGAAAGTACTGCCTTTGGTTTGTCCGTTTGTTTGTGAGTGAGAACAACTCACTAAAATGTTTCTTTCTCTTTGCCCAAAACTGTCCACTCTGTCTTTTACCATGCCACGAACGTGTGTGAACGATAGACTCGTCGCAATAGGGATGTTGAGAGGAGGGATGACTTATACTGATGTTGCTAGGAGATTTGGAGTGACCAGGCAATCAGTGCACGCACAGCGCTGTCAAACACACAGTGCTAAGTTTGTAAACTCCAAAATGACACCATGCGTCTTTGAGCTCAAATTGCAAAAAAACGGAACAAGCCAGACTATTCCGGTTTTTTGCCCATAATGAGCAATTGAACAAGCTTTACGTTGGTATAAAAATCACTCCTGTAACTGTTTCCGATTTTGAGATATCACATTTTAAACAATGTTAAGTTATTTTATTCCGTGAGTATATATATATGATGTACAGATAAAATCTGGCACACAGGTGTCTATGTCAATAGAGCATTAGTCTATTACGTCCCCACCTTTGTTAATGTTATCAAACTACATAATAATATTAGTATTATTAATGCAGTATTTACTCATGTAAGTTGTAACACACTAATAATAGTAATTTTGATAAGGAAGTTATGTTTGTTACAAACTTCGTCATTAAATATTCCCACACCATGGGAAGCAGCTGTTGATTTTTGAAGGATGCTCTCAAACCAGAAAAGGTGCTACATCAGTACATGGTGATTTACACAATGGTTGGAACAGAAAGGAAGGTATAGATCTCTAGACTCTACTAACCTGTTGACGTTGATCCCAAACCACCGAATCCACTCGTGGCACCAAAAGAAGGCGCTGACGATGTTGTGCCCGTCCCAAACCCAAAACTCCCAGTGCTCGCGGCCGGTGCGCCGAAACCGAAGCCTGTGGGGGCTGTAGTGGTGGCGCCTGGTAGGCCGAACGACAGTCCTGTGCCAGCGGTGGATGCGGCCGGTTGGCCGAACGAAAATCCTGTCGTACCCTGGGTCGTCGCTGTCTGACCACCAAAGCCAAAGCCACCACCGGTTGTACCTGTGCCAAGACCCCCAAAGCCACCAAAACCGGTTGATGCGGTGGATGTGGCAGTACCACCGAATAAAGAAGGTGTTGAGGTAGTCGATCCCCCGAAATTGAACGCCATTTTGCTTTCACGCGCCAGCAGTGAGAGTCACTTCCCTTACTTCGACGCAGAGAGTTAACTTTCCTTGGAAACAAGAACTTTGCTTGTTTTCATTGGGAACCACGTTCCGTTCATGTTGGGAGTGATGCAAAGTAAAGCATTTTGTTCAGTCCCTTTCTTGTCGTTCATGCAGATACAATGGGTAACATTCGAGTTACCTCTTTAAAATCATCAGCAGGTCAAACCCATCCGAATACCAACTGGTTTTGTAAAAATTAATTACAATAACTAAAATCAAAAGGTCATTTTTGCTTGCAACTCTGTATCGATATGAGCACATTCTCTGTAAGTCTCGTGTATTCAATTAATTCTCGTAAGATCAATTCACAGAAACTTGGGTTCTAGGTCCTTTGCATTCAGAAGATTGAACTTTTTTAAATCAGAAAGATAGAATGGATGTTTTGTGTGTGTGTGTGTGTGGTTATGCAGCATCCTTTGCTCTTAATATTAAGGACATTAAAAACTCATTTTGCCACACAAAATATAGCAATGTATGTCACCCTTTTTCACCGTCGCAAATTTTTCTGTGTTTGCTGCAGACAAAGATTTTACTATGGGCAAACACATTCTAAATCTGTTATGAGCGGCTGAGCCAAAAATGTCCAATAACTAAAATCAAAAGGTCCAATAACTAAAATCAAACGGTCAAAATCCAGTGAATCAGTCAGGGAGAACAGAGGCTCCGTGACCAACAAGTCAATAGGAAGGTTTCCGCCAGTTATCTCTCTTTGAGGTTTTGGGTGCTTAGAGAGTACCGTGCCCCTTGCGGGGGCATCAAACATCGAGGTCACAAGCAGGGTCAAGGGGAAGGTCGGCTGGGCGGACAGGAGACTATTGGAGTTAGTCAAGCAAATCGACTTCTCAAAGGAAAATCATGGATAATTCACAGACAAAAAAGTATGTTTGTGCTAAATCCAAAGAACTGTTGTTTTTCTTTTTCATGGAAAAGTTTATACAGATCAATTTTAGACTTATAAAGACTTATATCTCCGAAGCAGGAATATCGTGAGCTGCTGACCAAAGCAAGGGATGTAATTGCATGGTGGGATGGAGTGTTGGCTCTTTCAAAACAGTTCCACTTCAAACAGATTTTTTGTCAGAACAGAAACAATTGATGTGTGAATCAACTCAGTCCATTCAGATCCCTTACCCCGATGCTAACGACCACCCTCCATGCAGCATTCCACTCTCCGACTTTGTAAATCCACACATTAACCCCTTGGAGGTTTCACATGGTGTTGAACTCTCCCTTCAAAGTTCTTTTTAAATTTCTCTCATAATCGTACATGTATTACTTTCATAACAGTTGTCGTGCATTGGTTCTTGTACATGTGGATGTTTTGTGGATCAAGCTAAACACACACACACACACATCCATGGGACCTTGCTACTAAATGTCAGTAAGCAAAAATTAAGAAAGAATATGCTTTATTCCAACACAAAGCATATTTATATACACTTGTTAAAAGACCGGACGGTATCAGCTCAATATTATACACATAGATAAAAAAAGAACACACCAAAATTTAGCACCAGTAACACACTTGAACACATCCATTCTTCCACTTGATATAGAAGATTTTTAGAGAAAATTGACGAAATAAGAAAATCTTGATGCGAAGAGCATAATCATCGGCCAAAAAAGAGCACGTAGAATGTCACATTGTTTTAAAAGACGAGTGTATGTCAGCGTTTTATGTATCTATTCAATTCTTGCTTCAATTATCATTGGTATAATACATGTATAAACATAATCATTTGAGAATCAGTAAGAAGCTATAAGCTTATTAAATGTGATCTGAAGGTTCATACATGTAACTGAGGATATTTCGGGGGGGACTTTTTCATGTTACTCTTTGATATTATATTGATCTTCATGTAATTAGGGTTTAGGTTAAATATGCACATACAGTAATACATGAAGCAACAAAGAAAAAGAAAGAGTGTGAACAAAAGACGATCAGGATTGAGATTTTAGTCAGTTGAACATTTACACACTGTTTCGAGACTGGAACCCGGTCACTTTGACAGTCCCCTGCAATAAAAATGGGAGATGATGCCATGTACACTATGCTGGGAAATACCAACTCATTTAGATATTAAAAGAAAAGTGTTGCGGAATGAATCTGTATTTCATGAGACTAGCATGGCAACAGTTCAGGAAGCTGTCACTCACACAATCTCCACAATGTTCTGCAGTATCACAGGTCATTTTTGAAAGGCACTTCAAGTGCAGTTAGCTCAGTTCACAGTTTATCTTTGGGCACCTGAAAATCCAGTACTTAGTATTTTGTCGGGCTCCCTAAACTTGGTTCACAGCTTGTCTTAGGGCGTCTGAAAATCTAGACTGTAATGCTTCTCCTGGCCTTGCAAGCTCAGTTGACAGTTCATCTTTGGGCAATTGAAAGTCCAGGCCTAATAATGCTTCGTCAGGCCTGGCAAGCTCAGTTCACACTTTGTTTTAGGGCGTTGACAGTTCATCTTTGGCAATTGAAAGTCTAGACCATAATGCTTCTTCAGGCCTAGCAAACTCGGTTCACAGTTAGCTTTTGGGTGTTCATGGTTCGTCTTAGGGAAATTCAAAGGCCAGACCTAGCGAGCTCAGTTCACAGTTCATCTTTGGGAGTCTGAAAGTCCAGACCGTAGTGTTTCTTCAGGCCTAGCAGCACCTTGAAGGGCCGCGAGGTGAAGTGTGTCTGCAAGTTGCGGATGATCTCCTTCCTGGGTACGTGGAAGTATGGGTTTCGCATCGCCTTCTCGTAGAACTCCACCGTCTCAGCAACAGCCTGATGCAGGGAGGTCGGAGTGAATCCAAGAATGTCCACCGCTTTTGAGATGTCAACAGGGCCGCTCTTGACGGAGGGGAACAAGTGCACTGCCGTTTCCGAGTCGTCTGTCAGGACGGGCAGGTCACTGATGTTCAACGCTGCCTGAAAACACACAAGCAGGACTTTACTATACTACAAACATTTCACTCTTTTTTTCTTTCTTTTTTTTTTCCAAACAAAGTTTTAGGTTTTGAAACTTGGAACCCCTCTTTTAAAGGTACTGAACTTGTCAAATCCAGGTGCACGGAGCCCCTGGGGCTTTTAGTCATACCTCAGGCAGCTATCCGTTAGAAGAACTACCAAGTTTCATTGACTTGCACCCAAAGAGTCAAGAACTGCGATTTTTTTACGAATTAATTTCGTACTCGGACCCGGCTGGTCTTGGCCTATTTTTGGATCTAAATTTAGATCAGGTAGATCACCACATGCACATCATGCACAACTGAAAAGACACGTCACTAGCAAACAATGTCAGACGTCATCATGAGTTTGTGTAAAACAAAATGAAGGCCGGAATCACTCAGTTGAACCGAACTCCGACCAAACACCACTTAATAACTAGGTTAAGTTATGCACTTGCGTGAACAAGAAACTGTCGAGCTTCACAGATGTCGTCGTTGGGTAGTTTTGGGTTTGTTTTACTACCATAGGAGGATTTTTGAACTGTAAATGCACTCAGCTGCAACAAAAACGCAAAACGAAGGCTGTGAGCTGCACTGTGCCTTTAAGATCTTGCTTTCTCAGATTTCTTGTTAAAACAAAAAGTGCTAACCTCCATTTTAAGACCTGATTTTCTCATAACTTTTGAGGTTTTAAAAGGGAGGTATCCCTGTACTTACAGTACACAAGTGTCAAAATCAGTTTGCACTGGGACACCTACCAAAAACATAACAATAACTCAACAATCTACTTCAGTCCGTCATAATACAATCATCCACAACACTTGCCTTCATATCTGTCAGAAGCTGCAGCAGGGTGGGTGTTTCTTTGCAGGCGATGTTGAAGGCCTGATCCATCGCTTCTGGCTTGGGGTGTAGCAACTTCAAGATGACATCAGCAACATCTGGGACATACACCACGCTCATAGGGGTGTTAACAAGGTAGGTAGGTATGGCCAGCGCCTGAAAACATAATAATAATAATAATATTAATAACATGGAACGATTCATGGCAAATGGAAAATTCAGGGTAGAAAATTAAATATCTGATTTACCAGCATTGTCTACCTACCACCTCCCTTATCCAGCATCAGTGATTTTGTACCTATAACCTACCTCATCCAGGTGATCTGACAACCTCATCCAAGCCCGGTAGATCCACCACCTGTATCAGAAGCGTACCTGCCACCTATTTTCACCAGGTGAGCAGACAACATTATCCAGGCCTGGAAGAAATACCTGTATTATTTCCTAAGTAATCAAGCATCCCTTCTTTCCCATACCCAACAACAAATGCAGGAGAAGACCAGCACTGTGGCCAACAACTCCGCTCGATTTGGCCTCAACATCCACAAGGGGAAGAGCAAGGTCCTTAGGACAAACGCAACAGCCAACACGACCCCCATCACGCTGAATGGTGAAGCACTGCAAGAGGTAGACAATTTCACCTATCTCGGAAGCGTTGTCGACAAGCAGGGTGGCACGGACGTTGATGTTAGAGTCCGGATTGGCAAAGCAAGAGCAGCTTTCCTTCAACTGAAGAACGTATGGGCATCAGCAGACCTGAGCATCAACACCAAGCTCAGGATTTTCAACACCACGGTGAAGTCAGTCTTGTTGTATGGAGCCGAAACCTGGAGAACTACAGTTGCCATCACAAGAAAAATCCAGACCTTCATTAACACCTGCCTCAGAAGAATCCTCCGAATTCGCTGGCCTGACACCATCAGCAACAAAGACCTTTGGCAGCGAACAAAACAGTTATCCGTAGAACAGGACATTCTGCAAAGACGCTTCCGGTGGATTGGCCACACACTCCGCAAGACGACAACCAGCATCACGCGACAGGCCCTCACATGGAACCCGCAGGGCAAGAGGAGACGAGGCCGGCCAAGAAACACCTGGCGTCGTGACTTGGAGGCAGAGGTGAAACACATCGGCTACACCTGGAGACAACTGGAGAGATTGGCCCAGGATCGGAGTGCCTGGCGAGCTCTTGTTGGCGGCCTATGCCCCGGACGGGGTCAAAGGCATAAATGATGAAATGAATCAAGCATCAACGTTATGTATCTGTAACCTATCTTATCCAGGTAATCAGACAACATCATCCAGGCCTGGTAGAAATACCTGTATTATTAGAATTGTCTACATGTCTCCTACCTGATCAACAGGGCCTAGCATTGGAAAAAGTGAGTTCAGCTTACAAAGGCGGGGGTCTGGGGGCCACAGGAGGCCCCCAGTGGGGTCCAGGGGCAAAGCCCCTTGTGGGGGTTGAATTTGAAGATTTTTTTGAGATTTTTTACCCCCCAAAGAAGATTGAGCAACTAAATTATGCCATAGTCCATACATAGTCCTTAGTCCGTATCGGCACATTACTTCTTCTGACTTCCCTTCCGCCTTCGGAACGAAATCCAGCCATTCCCACTTCCAGGAATACCTAGATTCTTTGTCACTGAATGGCTGACCACGTTCAACAATGTCGCTTCGAGACATTATTTCAATTAAGTCTAGAGCCACAAAACACCGGCACAAAGCATGCTCGCACGATGCCAGAGGAAGTGCGTGTTCAAGCAAACTGTCAAACCGATTGAGAATTGAACCGAACGGCGCACAAAACGAAAGCTGGGACTGTTTGGGTTTACCGTTTGGGAATAACAGGTTTTTGCACTTCGGCGTACACCAAATCGAGTTCCGCGTACTGGAGATGTTATTTCGACGTAAAGAACGCTGAACGGCTTACAATGCTAGGCCGTGGATCAAGCAACAATGTTATGTACGTACCTGTGACCTACCTTATCCAGGAGATCAGACAGCCTCATCCAGGCCTGGTAGAAATACCTGTATTATCAGCGACCTGTCTCCCACAAGCATCAGTGTTATACAGTGGAACCCCCCTTTTAAGACCCCCTAATTTAAGACTCCTCCGCTTTTAAGACCTTGCTTTTTGACGGGCACAGTAGCGCGGTGGTAAGACGTCGGCCTCCTAATTGGGAGGTCGTGAGTTCGAATCCCTGTCGCTGCCGCCTGGTGGGTTAAGAGTGGAGATTTTTCCGATCTCTCAGTTCCGATCTCTCAGGTCAACTTATGTACAGACCTGCTTAGTGACTTAACCCCCTTCGTGTGTACATGCAAGCACAAGACCAAGTGCGCACGGAAAAGATCCTGTAATCCATGTCAGAGTTCGGTGGGTTATAGAAACACGAAAATACCCAGCATGCCTCCCCCGAAATCGACGTGTGCTGCCTGAATGGCGGGGTAAAAACGGTCATACACGCAAAAATCCACTCGTGCTTAAAACATGAGTGAACGTGGGAGTCTAAGCCCATGAACGAAGAAGAAGAAGAAGAAAGACCTTGCTTTTACATTACAGCCTTTCTGTTGATAGCGTCGGTAAATTGACCTCCATTTTAAGACCCTTCCTTTGTAAGACCTGATTTTCTCACATTTTTGTAGGTCTTAAAAGGGGGGTTCCACTGTACATGTTCCTGTCACCTACCTTATCCAGGTGATCAGACAGCCTCATCCAGGACTGGTAGATCCACCAGCGGAAGGTGTTGTCCCTGGGGCCGATGACGTCCGGCAGACGAAGGGTGATGTAAGGCACCCCTCCCCCCACCCTCTGCCTGGCCAGCTCCTCCTCGATCAGCAGTTTGCGGTGGCCGTAACTCTCGTGTGACTCAAGTTCCTGTGTGGCACAGAGCCGTATAAATACCGTCAATAATCAGACGACAGAAACCATAAAGTGCTCATGTTCACGATGAATTTTACCCGTTTTTTCTTTGAATATACCGAAAAAAATTCATCAGCCGTTCAGTTTAGCTGGTTTTGACTGCATGAGTATCACTATGAAGTTATTTCCGTGATAACTACACCTTAGTTTTTGGCTTGTTGCTGCCACTGTGCCATTGCGATACCTTCCGTATTCAGATCACTGCCCTTGTGCTAATGGTGTGGAATTTGACCAATGGCAGCCGAATTGGAAACCCCCAAATGGGGGATACCATGCTGGGTGAGGCTAAGCTTTTGAAGACCACTTATGTTTTCCAACCTCACAATTAAAACGACTAGGTAATTCTTCTTCTTCTGCGAACATGGACTGAAACTCCCATGTACACTCATGTTTTTTTCCATCCTACTTTTCGCCCCTGAGAGCTATCACTATTGCACGCATTTGCTAGATTACAGATCTGTGACAGCTGTTCCCTTATTTAAATTGATGTAATAAATTAACATAGTTACGGAGCATTTCAAAGTTTATCTTTGCAGCTGCAACTAAATTACACCACACCGAATGTTCCACAGACTTCTCAAGACTTTTCACCAGAAAGTGTCTGCAAAATGGCTCCTTCACTACTATATGTATATCTTTAACTTTAACCTTCGCCCAACCGGGTTATCGACTACACATGGAAGACATCGTGGGACCGTGCGGACCCATGCTTCTTAAAGAAGGAAAAATATGCATACCCTTCCGTCGACCCATGCTTTCCAAAGAAGCAAAAACTTATTAACTCCAAAATTAAACAGATCGTAGAAAATGATGTTTAGAGCTAATACCTGAAGGTTTGTGACTTCTCTCCCTAGTTTTTATGTAAGTTCCTTCAGTTTGAGAAACATGGGTCTGCACGGCCCCACGATGTCTTCATTGTGTAGTCTTTTTTTTTTAATTACTTCTCGCTCAAATTTAATGATCTTTTAGGACATAAGAGCTTTTTATGTGTCTGAGGCATTCTTAAAAGCTCATTAAAAAATTCCAACTGGTTTAAGAGATATTTGCAATTAAACACCCTTCTGGGTCCGCATGGACCCACGACGACCGGCGAAGGTTAAGGAATGCTACCTCTTGTCTCTTCAGTGACTGTGGGCGCTCTGAGTCCGTCTCAGTAGAGGGGTGGGTGTGAGTTTTGTCGCACACATCGTAGACTGAGTCAGTGCTGATGTAGATGTACAGCTTCAATTTGTCCTTTAGCACCTGTGGAACGAAATGCCAAAGATGGTGAAGGTTGTGAAGTCATTCTTCGCTGACATACACTGTTACACTGGTACAAAAAGAAACAATTAATGGGTCAAAGAGGGGGAGGGAGGGGGTGATAAAGGCTTGGTCAAAAGGGAGGGAAGGTGGTGAGAAATAAAGGAAGGATAACAGGAAATAGTTTTGAGACGAGCATGTGGCTTTGCTTTACCGCTAGGGTCAGTGCAACTTACACCTCTTTGTATCTGTCTGCCTTGAAGTTGAGGACGAGAGTTGGACAGATGGCCAGAACAGCGCGGTGCAGTTTCGCGGCTTGAATGAGGGTGCGGTGTGTTGTCTATCTGAACTGAGGCGCATCAGCTGCAATGGTGCCTGGTTTAACATTGGCTGATCAACTTCTCACAGCCCCGCACACAACACTGTAAACATTCCCACTCCCTTCACCTCTCTCCCAACCTTCCATCTTACCCTTTGTCTCATAACTAGAATAAAAGAAGCCAAGCCTTCTCCAACTGATTCCTTCATGAGCCTATATAACTAGGGGCTTTAAGTTGACATTACTGGGGGGTAAAAACACTGGGTTTTTTCTCTTCAAACCAGTGTCTTTAAATTGCACCCATGCTGTAAGAAACTCTAATTTAAAGACACAGAATCGAGCACCCTGACTGACCTGCGCCCAGTCATATTACAGCTCCACCTTCACTTCACACGAACTTGAAACTTTTCCAAGCTGGGCAACGCTCGGTTTGATATGACTCTCTCTCTCTCTCTCTGTCTGTCTGTCTGTCCCTCCGTCCCTCTCTCTCTCTCTCTTTCTGTCTGTCTGTCTGTCCCTCCGTCCCTCTCTCTCTCTCTCTGTCTGTCTGTCCCTCCCTCCCTCTCTCTCTCTCTTTCTTTCTCTCCAGTACAAATCCCACCCAATGACCCATGCATCTCCTTGTACCTGCAATGCACCAGTGACGGCCTCGGGGTGGTATGCGCTGAAGTCAATGACGGCATCAAAGGCGGTCACGTTGCTGACCATGTCCACCATGGCCTGACACTTTTCCAGTGGGTACAGGCGGTCACACGTCACCTGTTCATTGACAAAGCTTACATGAACATGATTGTGTGTACACATTTTACTAAAGCGTATCTGTCTGTCTGTCTCTCTTTTCTCTCTCTCTCTCTCTCTCTCTCTCTCTCTCTCTCTCTCTCTCTCTCTCTCTCTCACACACACAAACACACACAGTACACACAAACATGCATGCACACACGCAGAACTATCTCTTTTTGACAACAACACACACATACACACATGCTAACACATACTCTCTCTCTCACATGCATGCACACACACACACACACACACTCACACAAGTACACACTAACAAACACCCCCCACCCCCATCCCCCCACAATCACACACACACACAATCACACACACACACACACACACACGCTCGCATCCCCACCCCCTCACCCCTGAAAGTCAAACACACACACACAAACCCAACACACACAGTGACACACACACACGCACACACAATTCACCCACCTGTTGCACGTGCGGTTTGACGAGAAACGCGGAGTCCCAGTACCAGTTGCCCCTGTTCACTGTCACCACCTCGTGCCCCGCCTCCAGCAGACTCGCCACCGTTGCGCCACCGAGAAACCCGTTGCCACCGAACACCAATACTTTCAAAGGCCGCGAGGAGTCTACCGCTGCCGCCGCCATGCTTGGGAAAGAGGGGAGCGAGAAACCCCATGTTGCTCCCACACACACCATCAGCACAAACACAAACGGGAAAGCTCTGTGGCGTGGTACTGAAGCCAGCTTGAGAGGGGCTGATGAAGATTCCATTTCAGCAGTTCAAAAATGCGCCGCCGCGACTATCCCGTGAACGAACAACTTTGATGTGCACAACACTCAAAAAAGTTATTATAGTTTACAAATTAATTTGATTATACATACACATCTCTGGTGGAGACATGGTACAGGATTCCGCTGATCAAGTCATGATTGTATTCCCACCACTGATGAACATTGGCTAGTTTCCCTTAGTACCTACAGACTAGCTTCTGAAGATTTCCACTCAAGACTGAACTTGAAAAGTTCTTACAAGATTTATACACGCATACGGCACTGACAGTTTTCCAACATCGTTTGTGTAAAAGTAATACGTAATCAAATCAAATCAAATCAAATCAAATTTTATTTTTCGAGGGTTGTGGCATAAGCAATACAACGAGCTAGAACGTAGAACTAGCAAGCTTACTCTGCAAACTCTCGTAAATCAGTTTATAGCAGCGTGCTTGTATTCACTGACATCGTAGCACAAACCCCGTAGTCCAATGAATAAACACACTCACTTAGACTATCCCTACTTCAGTAGCAGTGCCAGAACTAAAGCATCATCACAAGCCTAACCTACCACGCCATCTTGGAAAGGAAAGAGAAATGTGGCAACTGAGCAGCCGAGGCTACACAGAAAGCACAGCACGAGTTACACGCGTGCACTGTACGTGTAGTGTGTCAGGCTGACACGGGTGGGAGGCTGCAGTGGGTAGAATGAAGGAATTAGGAAACGGCTTCCGAAACAGTATAGAGGCACATGCACACGTCACGTCTCCCATTGAAAAGTTGCCAGTCGTGTTGGCTGACTGCTGTATGTGCACAGGCCGGCTTTACTGTTACAGTGGAACTCCCTTTTTAAGATGCCATAACCCCTGGTCCCACCCCCCCTCTCCCCCTTTTAATCCTGTTGTCTCAGATTTTCTTTTCATAACCTCTGTAAATGTACCTCCATTTTCCTCATGTCAGTGATGCATTCCCTCTTTTTTTTCGCATTCATGATCGTAAATGGCACTGAAATCCTTGGTGAAAGTTTTACTGGATCAGTCGGCACGGTCAGAGACATACATCTATCTATGTCAGTCTCTGGTCGGGTGCACTATGTCACGAAGTGGTTTGCATGTGAATTTATTATGCGTGTTCTGCCCTTTTGCACTATCTCTACCCTTTCACACCAAACACTTCAAAAACAGAACTTGGGAGGATGCAGGCTCATTATTTCCTCAATCAAAACAACAATATACTTCTTCACTTTACCTACATCAATACGAAACAACTTTTCGACACACAGTTCGCACAATCTTCCAACTTTCACTCAAGGCATGTAAATACATATTATAACAATACTTTCTCAAATATAGATTTAACGCACACAAGAAGGTTCCAACAGACACTCACGAGTTCGTATCACGGCTCACTGCATGTCGCCAGTTCACTTACTTGTCCCGCTGAATCGTCGTAGAATAATGAAATCGGATGCCAACACACAGAGATGCTAACACACACCTTTCGCTGAAGATGCCAACACGCACCTTTCACTGAAGACGCCAACACACATCTCACGGACGATGCCCACACACACCTTCCAGGTTTCTCCCCGAGAAACCCTTCCGCCCGTAGCGGAAACAACCGTCGTCAGCTACGACCGGTCTTGATGAAGACTCCACTCGTCTAGTCATCTGCGCAGAGGTGGTCCCTTGCTTCCACCGTCGTCTAGCGCTTCTCTCGTGTAAGGTCCCTCCCTTATACGCCATGGAAATCCCTCATGGAAACTCCTAAAGAATTTAACCAAGTCTTAATACAACATTCTCTAAAACCATCTCTTCTTCCAAACGTTCATGTACCACTCATACATTCTCGTTCATTCCACGTTCACATTCCGTACAGATTCAATATCCAAACTAACACTTAATCAATGAATAACACTCCCCATACAAAGCATGACCGTCTTAAACATAACATAAATGCCTAGCAATTATGTTCAAGAAATTCCCCATGAAAAACCGTGAAACAATTACATCAAGAATTCTCTCAACGCTTCACACTAAGATTGGGTGCACTTTATACACACTAACCTTTACGCTCCAGCTATGTATTCCAACGTCAATAATATACAACATAGTAAATCATTTACCTTAAGAGACCCGTCTCTTGAAAGAGTACTTGTTCCCAGAACAAGTCTGACACACGCTGAACAACCTTCCCGGTTGGAAATCTCACACGCTGTGACGTTATTTACCCCAGACCAGCTACATGTCTCAAACACAACTCACATCAAGCTAAGCCAGTTTTACGTGCAACACCCGAAACACGTGAATAACGCCAGTCCGGTCAGCTACCCTCGCCTGTACAACATTTAGGGAGGTTAAAAACACGACGTGGTTTCACCTCACAAATATGCTACTCACATCTTTGTGACACACTATAATTGCCTCAGTGTCGCGGCACGTGTGTTTGTGTGCAGTTTGTGTGTGTGTGTGTTACGGTGTGTGTGTGTGCAATGCCAGCGTGTGTATGTGTGTGCGCCGTGTGTATGTGTGTGAGTGAGAGTGTGTGTGTGTACCGGCAGTGTGTGTCAGTATGTATGTGTGTACGTGTGTGTGTGTGTCTGTCACAGTCTGTGTGAGTGACTTTGGATTTGGTTCTCCAATGTTTGTGGTGCATTAGAACAGACTGTCTTTCACAGTCAAGCATGAATTAATAGTATTTTGAGGCCGCCAGGGCCGGTGTGTATGAGCGAGTGCTGGTCAGTGTGTTCCTGAAAGTGTATTTGTTGTCTTTGCAGCCGTAATGGGTCAAATGTCCCGGTCTACAATGAAATGTCCGCAGTTGTGAACTTGCGGGCATCTGTTTAGTGTCTGTTGGCGAATCTTTCGATCGTCTGCCCATAGACCTAGTATATTAGATAATATAGGTCCCTGGTCTGTACATGAGTGAGTTAGTGTGCTCTCTTATGTGCAGGGGTGGGACTCTCTTGTGATGAAAAAAGAGGAAATCCCTTTTCTTTTTCTATGGGGGGTTGCGAAAATGTTGTAAATGGTACATTAAAATCTGTGCAATCTGGTGCATTCTGAGACGAAAATTCAACTCGTTTGGATCAGGTAAAAAGACATTCTCCTCACTCCCCCCCCCCCCCCCCCCCCCCCCCCCAAAACAAAAGCCACCCAACCAAACAAAAAAAAAACACTTTCACACAACAATGGTAACAACTCCTTCTTCTCCATGTGTTGAAAGACTGCACCAGAAGTAAAGTTACTGTCAAAATCGTCTTTTCCGCTTTCCGCTACTTGGTGAGCGCGCGCAACGAGTTGGCGATCCTGTCAATACACATACACACTCTCCATTCAACACACACACACACATTTGCACCACTCTAAATCAGAAAATAACCAGTAGGAAGCATATTTTATAAAGTTTTGATTTATTCTTTCATCAAAACATTTGAAATAATAACATTTGTCAAAGACAAGAGCAATCCTGCCTCATCCACACAAACAAAAACCTTAAATCATTGAAACAAATACTGAAACACTTCAGCGTTCCCAGGCAAAAATACAGACACATAGAAAACCAGCACGATCATTTGCTATCAACTTTACCTTCCCTAGCTTCTTCATACTGTAAGAATTTAGAACGTTTGTAAGGATACAGTGCAAAGTGGAGCAAATATTCGGTCTCCCTATACTTTTATATTAGGTTGCTCCCCAAATACAATGATTTTTCGTTTTGACTGTACACAAATAAATGCGTTTTAAAAGGTGTGTTGTAGTTTATTTGTATTTTTAAGGTCTGTTCACAGTTTACAACAATACTTGTGGTATGTGATTGAAGTCTATGTGTACAGAGGTATACATGTGTCAGCCGGTGAACTGCTTTTGTGAGCATACAATCTTTGGTGGCAAAGACCAAGGGATGCAGTGTTTGTATAGTCTAGGACACCCAAGACTCCTCTTTCGTGTGTCTTCATGCATTCACAAATTATACAATTTCTGTCCAAAGTCTGAAAGTGTAGTATTAAAACGTATGCCTGTGA
This sequence comes from Littorina saxatilis, assembly GCF_037325665.1. Taxonomy (NCBI): domain Eukaryota; kingdom Metazoa; phylum Mollusca; class Gastropoda; order Littorinimorpha; family Littorinidae; genus Littorina; species Littorina saxatilis. The sequence goes on along the minus strand of NC_090250.1, from coordinate 49,339,350 downwards.
AAAAGAGTCCAACATCAAAAATGGATAACGTGCCCCTGAACATACTGCATTTCCTTCAATAATTGTACCATTTTTGCCAAGAAGAGCTGAGGTAACAGACCAGTTATTTAATCAACATATGTACCAATTAATCCTCTTGCATGAATAAAATCAAGCTTTCCACAAATACAATGACAAAGACAGACAGACAGACAGACAGACAGACAGAGACACAGACGAAACGATAATTCATTTTCAGCAGTAATTTACTACCACTGTGCCAGACACAATCTGTATAGTATATGTACAGAGAATGGCAGTTTCATCTCAACCACTCTGCATTATCTGCTAGAGCAACTGCTAGAGCAGCTGGACAAAACTGAAATCATATGATCCAACACTCATCCCCCTTTCTTCAGCAACTGATCCTATTTCACCTTGCTGCAGAATGCCCATGGACCAGTTGTGATAAAGTAGGAAAGGTAAACTCATACATCAATCCCTGCGGGGTCTGAAATGTCTACCTCAACAATGTTCCTGTCGCCAAAGAAAGTTAAGGTGAATAAATCAATGCCCGAACCCCTATTAAATTGTCTCAATTTAGGATTCAAGCCATCTGGTAGGGATATTTACATATATATGTATACCAAGACATTGGTCTCTCACTCTCTATCACACACACGTGTACACAGCTTTCATAACGACAAGCCTACTGGCAGTATGGCTTATAGACCATGTGCACTTGCTCATGGATCCCAGTGTCTGCAAACTTGGAAAACCCACCAGACATCTTGCATACGTAATATGCAATACGGCAAAACAAACACTGAAGTCATTCATCAGACATTACACCATTTTCATGCACCTTGGTATGTGATGCTGATTTACTTGATATATTCATCCAGAATTGAGGTAAGAAACATACAACCAGAATTGCTCAAGTTCATGCAATGCTTTTTACTTTTTCTGTGGGATGGGCATCTGTCACCCCATTGTTTTAATTTGATTTAACTGTTTTTTGCCTTGTTGCTGTATTATGTTAATTTTGTGCTCACATGATAGCACGTGTGTACAAAGGTGTGCATGTGCGTTGAACGGTCCTACGTTCACAAAAGACGCAGGTAAGCGCAGAGAGAGAGAGAGAGATTTCAGAACAAATTATCAGGCATGGGAATTCAAAAAAGTCAAAAAGGCTGAAAATTTGTAAGTAATATCAAAGTCGACGGCGCGAAGCGCCTAGCCTTACTAGGGGGTCCGGGGATTTTTTCTCTCCAAAGAACCCAAATTGTGCCTTTTGGCGTCATCTGAGCTCCAAGTTTGCCATTAAATTTATTTTTCAGGACCATTTTTGCCTCCCCAATTTATTTTTTCGGCGGACACTTTTGCTTTTTGCCTTTTGGCGGACAATTCCCATGCCTGAATCATACATGATGCACACTAGCACACAGTCACACGCACTGAAACCAATGAAGGGCATCAGCCAAGGCATTCAAAACAAGGTTTCCAAAATGGTGTTAAGAAAGCCTGCTATATTGCACTGTATCAGCTGGCTGTCTCCATGGGCTCCTGCTTCACGGAGACGATGGACTGCACAGCAGCATCCCCATCACCAGCAGGGCTGGGGGTGACCTGGACAGTAGGGGGAGGGGTGGTGCCTAGAGGGAGAGGCTCAGTGCCAGGGGGAGGGAGAGGCTCAGTGCCAGGGGGAGGGAGAGGCTCAGTGCCAGGGGGAGGGAGAGGCTCAGTGCCAGGGGGAGGGAGAGGCTCAGTGCCAGGGGGAAGCAGCGGCTCTGTGCCAGGGGAAGCAGGCTCACTCACGTCTTTGGGCTCTAGCTTCACCTCACCGACAGCCGTTGGCACGACAACAGTATCAGTTTCTACAGGTGCATCAATTGACATAGGGAGGGATTCCGTTGGAGGCGTCTCTGTGGACGGTTCCTCCTTGACGGCTGCTACAGTGTACTCGGCGGTCGTTTCCGCTGCTACATTGTCCTTAGCAGTCGCTTCCCCTGCCACAGTGTCTGTGGCTTCGCTCTTCGCATTAGAGTCTTCCTGCATGACACCATTCGCCTCAGACCCAGGCTCCGTTTTGACAGACACAGGGGCTTCCGAGGGAGGGGTCACATCAGCGTCCATGGTGTCCGTGATAGGAGACGAGTCAGCCATTGAGTCCTGAGTGGTGGTGGTGGTAGTGGTAGTGGGGTCGGTGTCGGTGCTGACTGCTGGCGTCTCAGCCTTGATCTGCTGCACTAGGGGGTTCTCCAGCAGCTCCACTGTGGGGGTGGGGGTCACGTCAATGTCCGTACCCTGAACACACAAAATCTTACTGTTACAACACAAACTTCCATGACACCAAACAAACCAACCATACAAAATGGACGCTGAAGTTATTACCATACTGTGGATAAAGATGGCTTGGAGGGGAAGACATATAATAACTATGCAGCCTGGCTGCTGCTTGTGCACTGTGAGAATGGACTCCTCAATTGATTTTGAAAATTGACATGGGTGTCAATCAATTCAGCAAAAAGTTTCCACTTGCACAGAAAGCAGCCAGGCTGTCAATGACTGGTACATGTCTCAAGGGGAGGATACTCCTAACTCATGTAGATTTAAATGTATGGGCTGTCAATGTCTGGTACATGTCTCAGGGGGAGGATACTCCTAACTCATGTAGATTTAAATGTATGGGCTGTCAATATACATGTACTGTCAACCTCAGCAAAGCTTGGATTCGGTTACACTTACCTTACTTTGTACAGATACCTAACTTCGCAAGCTTAATTAAGTAAGTAACTGTGCAATCTTACCTGAAGTTGCCCTTTTTTTCTAATGAATTCAAAAGGTAATGTTTTCAAAATGTTGATGTTATTTCAGGTAAAATATAAAAACACCCCCTACCAGAAGTATTATGAGCAACAAAAGTGACCCGGGCTTACCTCTCTGACGTCATCATAGCAGATAGGATGGTAAATCTGCAACAGTAAAATTCATAAGTAGGCAACACTTACAATATAAAATATATGGAAAACTATGAAATATATTGTATTCTACTCAACTTTATCAGTCTGCATGACATTGGGTTTTCATGAGAATCCCCTGTACTTCTTCATTTACAATAGGCTAAAATGTATGTAGTCAAGAAGCCTGCACAATATCTTAAAACACAGTGCCTCGGTAACCCACACCTCCAAGAATGTGTTCAAAGTCGATCAAACAGAATACGCTATCCAAGACTACAACGCAAAAAGGAGAAACAACGTTCTCAATTGGATGTACAACAAAACTGTCCCCTGACTGGATCAGACCTTTCCATCACAAGCGCAGTTTTTAATGACTGCTGCTGATTGCCGAGTGATAAGTGGAAATTTCGCATGCTTGTAATTTTTTGTTTGAGCGTAGCAGTTTTGGGCTTGTGTAGCAATTGCTGCAAAATCGTAGCATGCTACGCTGAAATCGTAGCAGTTGGCAGCTCTGTGTGTATATATATGCTTACCGTTACAGTGTGTCTTTCTTCACATTCAAAAGTTTATAACAATTATTACAAAGGGATAAATGTTTTGGGCGATGCCTCATCTTCCAACCTGTCCCTTATTGACACTCATGACATTATACATTACAGAGATTGAGAGAAATAGAAACAAGAAGGGCAAAGCCCATACGACTCACATGCTTGACCTTGACATGACCTTGACCTTCAGGGTCAAGGTCAAATAACTAAACCTAGCAATGACATCATACACTAAGAACTGCTTTACACATTTTTCCTACCAAAATACATGTGACCTTGACCCAAGGTCAAGGTCATCCAAGGTCATGCAACACAAAGCTGTTAATTCAAGACATAGGAAGTACAATGGTGCTTATTGGCTCTTTCTACCATGAGATATGGTCACTTTTAGTGGTTCACTACCTTATTTTGGTCACATTTCATAAGGGTCAAAGTGACCTTGACCGTGATCATATGTGACCAAATGTGCCCCACATAATTTTTAAGTTTGAAACAGTTATCTTCCATAGTTCAGGGTCAAGGTCACTTCAAAATATGTATACAATCCAACTTTGAAGAGCTCCTGTGACCTTGACCTTGAAGCAAGGTAAACCAAACTGGTATCAAAAGATGGGGCTTACTTTGCCCTATATATCATATATAGGTGAGGTATTCAATCTCAAAAACTTCAGAGAAAATGGGAAAAATGGGAAAAGTTGCTGTTTTTTAGACAACATTTATGGCCCCTGCGACCTTGACCTTGAAGCAAGGTCAAGATGCTATGTATGTTTTTTGGGGCCTTGTCATCATACACCATCTTGCCAAATTTGGTACTGATAGACTGAATAGTGTCCAAGAAATATCCAACGTTAAAGTTTTCCGGACGGACGACTCGGGTGAGTACATAGACTCACTTTTGCTTCGCATGTGAGTCAAAAAGAGACAGAGTGAGAGAAAGAGCAAGAGCACACAAGAGAGAGAGATGGCCGACCAAAGGCAGAAAGGCACATGCCAAAAAGTGAGCAGTATTTACCGCCTACAGACTAGAATCAAACATCTCACCTTGCCCACCACAGCCATAGCGTTCCTCAGGTGCCAGGCCTCCGCCTCGTCGTCAAAGTACTGCTCAAAGGGGTCACCGCAGATTGCACACAGCTGTAATCACACACACAAACCCTCTTCACTAAGCAAGTATTTGATTATGCGTTCACACATATGGTAACACCAAACAGGACTTCTCTGTTCTGAAGGACATCAGCAAAGTACTTTTGCATACAGTTATACAGACACACAAAAGAAACAAGAGGCGAAGCCTTCAAGGCTCACGTAAGAAATAGACAAACAGTAACACAAACTCAATCACTCCGTCACACATACACACCCACACACACAGTAAGCTTAGGTGACGACTGTGCAAGAAAGAGAGACACTAGATCTAGATCTGTCTGTGTCTGCATGTAGCCTACTTACAGGGACACGACTGCCAAATAGTCTCGGCCCGCTCAAAATAACAATGACCGAGACCACACACACCACGCGAGAGAGAAAGACTACAGGGAGGCATGCCGTCATGATGCATTAATTGACGTCAAACACTTTTGACCGTGACGTAATCTTATGCGAGCTTTATCCATAGTCTTGGATAACCACTCACACATAGACTCGGAAATGTTAAAGTTTCTACCACAGACATACACACACACGCACACACACACGCACAAACGCACGCACAGACAGACAAAGTTACGATCGCATAGGCTACACTTACGTGAGCCAAAAACCTCTCTTCACTCAGTAAAATAAATACATTTCCAGAGAGCTTTACTTGCATTGGTTTCCCCATCCCTTCTTATCCTTTGGTAATGGCCAAGTTGCCAATAAACCAAATAAACCAATAAACCATTGACTTTTGTAGTAAAATAGCTATACAAACACAAAACCTGTCTTTCCTATGTTATATTAGCTTAGTTCTTTTTCCTTCAGCTGTTCAAACACAGAACTGTTTACTAAGTGATATCAGCTCCAATCCACACAGCTGCACCAAATCATGCAAAACGACCACAACACCAGGAAACTCGGCCCCTTTCAGGACATTGACTGACCCACCACATCCCATGTATAAAAAACCCTGAACTTTCACTACATTCCAAACTTTTCACCCACAGATCAAAACTTGTTTTAAGACTGTGTGACCATCAAAAGTGACTGTACAAGTCGTTTCCTTCAACAGAGAGCATGAACGCTCTGTTCTCATAACAAACACCCTGTACATAAACTACAGCATCAGACAAGGGACTCACATCCTCCGTTTCATTGCCAGTGGCCTTGGGGTTCATGGTGGCCTCTACCCCCTCCGGTAGCTTGCCGAACGTCGACTGGTTGCCATCTCTGTTGGCCGCCATCTCCTCATCAAACACTGAGCTGTGGACTGCACACATATTCAGGAACACAACACATCAATGACTGCGTCTACAACTTGGGGATTCTCTTCCCTTTAGTCTTGGTCCAAAATACAGTAATGCAGTAATTTTAGTGCTCTGCTAATCAGTACAAAAGATAAATGTAAACTTGTCAACATAACAAAACATTCACTACAAATATTGATGAAATCACAGTACTAAATCTCTTGTCATCACATGAAGGCGGGAGATAAGCACACACACACAAACCCACAGACACACAAGGCCTGGCAATCCGAAAGCCTCCCCTCCACCAAATTCCTGAACTTTCCCCAGCCATTGAGATGCATTAACTATTATTCCAATCATTATGACATGTAACCCTTTTCCCTTGCAAATTGTTGAAAACATCAGTAACATACCAACATCTTTAACACTTTTCCAGTGTAAAATTTGATGGAAAAGAAAAAAACAATAAAATAAAATATATAAAACCTTCAATACTTACAATGTTCTTCAGATTCATCAATCTCCTGGAACATGATCCAGTCCTGCAACAAACAAATCCATTATTCACTAAATGTCATTTTGTTCTTCTTTTCTGCGATGATAACATGTGACTGAATGACATGTTTCCTACAAAAGCAGAGGCCCTTTTCAGTATAATCTTGGAAATTTTTTTTATTGAACATGTTTGAAATTTTGCACATGCTTACATGGGCACACACACACACACATACACAGGATATAACGACATGCCAGCATTGTATAAGAGAAAAGGTCTCCAACCTTTACAACTGTGTAAGAATGTCAGTGCTTTGAAATTAAAACCTTCTCTGCCTACCACAAAAAAGTTTGTTGATTTGATTTTGAATTTCTTTATTATGACTGCAAATTGCTCAAGTTGTCATTCTCATAGCCTCTTGTTGCCATGTTTCCAGTGAACAAGATTATTTACCCGACAATGGAGAAAAAAACAACATGATTAATCTATACTTCAGACTTTCCTACAATTCTTAACTATATTCTGGTGGGAGTCTGATTTTGTTCTCATTTTCTTGTTACTCTACAGCAGGCAGAGGGTGGTGTTGGGGAGACTTACATTGAGCTCAAAGTACCACTTGCGGTAGCTGGAGATCTTGGCGGCTTCCTTCTCACGCTTGTTGAGCCTGAAGTGCCAGTCGAGATGCTGGCGGTACTGCTCCATCTCCTCCATCAGAAAGCGACAGCCACACGATGTGCACTGGATGCCCTGGTACAAGTTGTGCACCACCCCGCTGTACTGCCTGCACAGTGCACAAAGTTTCAATCTTTCTGTGAGAAAGCCACCCCAATTTCCCAGCAATGGGATAACAAACAAGTCGCGTAAGGCGAAATAACAACATTTAGTCAAGCTGTCGAACTCACAGAATGAAACTGAACGCACTGCTTTTTTCACCAAAACCACATACTCGTAGTTTCGTCAGTCCACCGCTCGTGGCAAAGGCAGTGAAATCGACAAGCCATGCAAAATAATGCGGTAGTGGTCGCGCTGAGCAGGATAACACGCTTTTCTGTATGTCTATTCTTTTTAGCTTACTGAGTTTGTTTTTAATCCAAACATATCATATCTATATGTTTTTGGAATCAGGGACCGACAAGGAATAAGATGAAATTGTTTTTAAATCGATTACGGAAAATTAATTTTAATCATAATTTTCATATTTTTAATTTTCAGAGCTTGTTTGTAATCCAAATATAACATATGTATGTTTTTGGAATCAGAAAATGACGAAGAATAAGATGAAATTTTTTTTGATCGTTTAATAAAAAAATAATTTTAATTACAAGTTTCCGATTTTTAATGACCAAACTCATTCATTAGTTTGTAAGCCACCAAGCTGAAATGCAATACCAAAGTCCGGCCTTCGTCGAAGATTGCTTTGCCAAAATTTCAATCAATTTGATTGAAAAATGAGGGTGTGACAGTGCCGCCTCAACTTGTACAAAAAGCCGGATATGACGTCATCAAAGGTATTTATCGAAAAAAAGAAAAAAAACGTCCGGGGATATCATTCCCAGGAACTCTCATGTCAAATTTCATAAAGATCGGTCCAGTAGTTTAGTCTGAATCGCTCTACACACACACACGCACAGACAGACAGACAGACAGACACACACACACATACACCACGACCCTCGTCTCGATTCCCCCTCTATGTTAAAACATTTAGTCAAAACTTGACTAAATGTAAAAAGGAATGAATACCTTACTTCTTTTTACATTTTCCTTCCCTTTCTTCAATCCTGACTGACTAGTTTCACCAATGTCCTGTCACCCTACTTGTTCAAACTCACAGTAAACTTTAAAGACGCCTTCCTTCCCGACTATGAAGTCTATCATGTATCTTTCCTGGGATAAGAGCATCTTGCTTCCACTTACTCTTGACACAGGGTTTCATTTACTAGTGCGCCCTGCGCCACTGGCGCATTAAATCTGAAAATGTCCCATCACAATTCCCTTCAGAGGGTGCATTGAGATTACGTACCACTGCGCCACCAAATGTACAATTTACATCGGATTAAACACAAACACACACACACACATACAGAGATAACACGATATAGCGCCGAGATGGCACCATATTGCACCCTTTTGCATCTTTGGTCAAAACGCGTACAGGCCTCTTTGGCACTTCTTGCCTTCGACTATGTCCCATCGGAATTGGGTTGAGTGGGACAAATGTCCCATTGCCTTTTTCTCCCTGCTTGACACATACCAACCATCTACAGCCTGCATGATGCCTGTGCAGAGTGGGAATTGTAGCTGAATGAATTCTGCAGGTTGGTATAAGTCACAGTTATAAAATTAATTCAGCAAAACATTCCCACTCTGCACAGAGAACAGCCAGGTGGTCGATTTGCATTCGCTCCAAGCGGCAGAATAAACTTGATCAACAATGAACTGTTCAAAGGACATGATGGGAAGGGTGTGAAGGTAGTATGAGAGAAAAGGTCAAAGTCACTTACCTTCTGAGTTTGGTTGGCTGGAAATCAGACAGGTCTGGTGGACGCTCAAGAGCAATTTCTCTCTTCTGGACCTGCAAAATGCCAAACAGAACCCAAATGCATAAACAGCGCCTGTGCAGATGGTACATTGAGCCACTTTCTTTTTATTCTGGTGTTGATAAAATTTGAGTTTGTGGAACACACAGCAAAATTTGCCAAGAGCAGACTCATTCTAAGGAAGACTTTCATAGCTGATCAAACAATTACCACATTTTAGTATTTAACACAACCACTAATTACTCCCTGATTTTTGTTTCTTCATTTTCTTTTCATTCCGGCACTTGGCTTTAGTTTTAGGAGCCCTGGAAAAAAACACCCAAGAATCACTTATTGACTTAGCAATAAATTACTCTGTTTTATGTTGGACACCTGTTTTTCTTTTCTTATCATTTTAAAGTTGTTATGACTAAGATTTCTGTGCAAAATGATTAAGACAAACAAAAAGTAGCATAAAAAGATACCTTGGGTTTGGGAGGAGGGACAACAGGCGTCACTTCTTCAGGCGCTGCAACGACTTGAGGTTCTGGCTTGACTTCCACGCTGGGTGCGCTTGGAGCAGGCGCCGGTGGCGTCTCCTCCTTCTTGGTCGCGTTCCCGATAATTCCTGCCGCCAGCAACTTTTGCAGCAGGTCAGTGACACTGGCAGCTTCAGCTGGCGCAGCAGGGGTGGGGGCGGGGGCTGTAGCACTAGGGGTGGGGGCGGGGGCTGTAGCACTAGGGGCGGGGGCTGTAGCACTAGGGGTGGGGGCAGGGGCTGTAGCACTAGGGGTTCGGGTGGGCGTGGGGGCAGGGGCGGCGACAGGCGGGGATGCAGTGGCCTGCATGATGGGCATGCTGTTGGCAGAGATGGGCATGTTGTTGGCAGACATGGTCATGCTATTGGCAGACATGGGCATACTGTTGACAGACATGGGCATGTTGTTGGCAGACATGGGCATATTGTTGGCAGACATTGGCATACTGTTGGTAGACATAGGCATGCCAGGCATCACTGGACGCTGCATGGCAGGCGTTCCCACAAAGTGTTGTGAGGGCATGCCTGGGAAGCCTTGCTGAGGGCCCGGGCCTTGAGGCACTGCAACATACACACCTAACATGTACACTGTGAATATTCACCCATTCTTGTGTTATGGCAAAGTTTTAACATGAGTAATTTTTGTGAGACATAGAGAAAAGGAGAGATTCGTACTGTAAGTGTGAATCTTCATCCAATTTTTTATGACAGCAGTTGGACACATCAATGATCAATGGCATGCAGTGTAAAATATTTTCAAAGACATGTAAATATCATAAACTTCAAGGAGGGACACATTTATTCTTCCAACAAGAACATTTGTTAAATGTGATTACATTGAAAGGATTTGGGGAAGGGAGCAAGAGGACAGGGGGTTGAGAATAGCAACAAATCCTGAAACTTTTTCCCTCTGCTAAAGTGTACAACCAACCCACAACACAACAAGGCCCACAAAAACAAAGATAAAACAAGTCGCGTAAGGCGAAATTACTACATTTAGTCAAGCTGTGGAACTCACAGAATGAAACTGAACGTAGTCCGCCGCTAGTGCAAAAGGCTGTGAAAGTGACGAGCCTGTTTGGCGCGGTAGCGGTTGCGCTGTGCTTCATAGCACGCTTTACTGTACCTCTCTTCGTTTTAACTTTCTGAGCGTGTTTTTAATCCAAACATATCATATCTATATGTTTTTGGAATCAGGAACCGACAAGGAATAAGATGAAATAGTTTTTAAAACGATTTCGGAAATTTAATTTTAATCATAATTTTTATATTTTTAATTTTCAGAGCTTGTTTTTAATCTGAATATAACATATTTATCAGAACATGATGAAAAATAAAATAAAAGTAATTTTGGATCGTTTTATAAAAAAAAAATTTTAATTACAATTTTCAGATTTTTAATGGTAAGCCTCCATGCTGAAATGCAATACCGAAGTCCGGCCTTCGTCAAAGATTGCTTTACAAAAATTTCAATCAATTTGATTGAAAATTGAGGGTGTGACAGTGCCGCCTCAACTTTTACAAAAAGCCGGATATGACGTCATAAAATCAGACCTGGGAACCCCTGTTTTGCACTGAGTATTCTCAAACAAACTTGGTGTATTTCCAGAAAAGTGAGCATACTCCATGATTCAAACATACTTCACACACGTCCGTCGCACCGTTAATTAAGTTTACAAATACATTTAAAACAAATGCTTCTTTCAATGTTTTCTGACAAAAAAATGTAATTACGTGTCAAAATAATGGATTGGCTTTGGGATGCGCTTTTGAAGAAAAGAAGTCTTGGAATTTTTCTCGTCGTATTTTTTTCCCACTGAACGTACAGATCGTATTCTAGACAATCATGCGTACAAAATACGGCGAAATCGTATGGGTTCCCAGGTCTGTAAAATACATTTATCGAAAAAATGAAAATAACGTCTGGGGATATCATACCCAGGAATTCTCATGAAAAATGTCATGCAGATCGGTCCAGTAGTTTACTCTGAATCGCTCTACACACACACACGCACAGACAGACAGACACACACATACACCACGACCCTCATCTCGATTCCCCCTCTATGTTAAAACATTTAGTCAAAACTTGACTAAATGTAAAAAGCAACTCACTTGGGCCGGGTCCCATCATGCGCTGCAGGCCCTGCATGACGAGAGGGTTGTTTATGGACCCAGGGAACATCATGTTCATCTGCATCATGTTAGCCAGCATTATGGGGTTCAAACCTCCCTGGGGGCCAGGACCCATCATCATAGGCCCACGCACCATCGGCCCGCCCATCCTCATCCCTGCCTGCATCATGCCTGGGGGCATGCCATGCATGTTTGGCATGCCTGGTTGATTTTGCTGTGGCATGTTCGGCTGTGGCATGCCTGGTTGTGGCATGCCTGGTTGATTTTGCTGTGGCATGTTCGGCTGTGGCATGCCTGGTTGTGGCATGCCTGGTCGTGGCATGCCTGGCCGTGGCATGCCTTGCTGGTTTGGCTGTGGCATGCCTGGCTGTGGCATGCCTGGCTGTGGCATGTTTGCTTGATTCTTTTGAAGCATGTTCTGCTGTGGCATTTCTGGCTGGTTCTGTTGTGGTATGCCTGGCCGAGGTTGCTGGGCCATAGCTGTTGGAGGCTGAGGGCCGGCTGGTTCAGTTTTCACTTCTACCATTGCTTTCACTGCCGGCTTCGTCTCCATTTCTGCTTCTGCCGACTTGACGTCTGAAGCGGCGACAGGCTCTGTCTTGACAACTGGCAGCTCTGTGTTGGGCGCTGCTTTCCCATCAGCGGCAGGACTGGTGACGGAGGGCTTGGCGCCCGGGGTCAGTACAGGAGGAGGCAGGGGAGGCTGAGGCATACGAGGTACCTGTCCCGGCTGAGCTTGACCCAGCAAGCTCGGAAGGTCGGACTCATCCATTCCCTGCGTAATTTCAGACAGGATTTTGACCCTGGGAATTGGCGGTTCCAGGCGAATGGAATGAATGCGGTTGCCTATGGCGATGTTCTTTGGCACGTTGTTGAACTTCACTTCGAACCACTTGCCGTCGATGATGATTTCATGCGCTGGGCCACCAAAGGCCAAGAAATGAGGCCTATTTCCTATCCTGGCTTTCACTGCACTGTCCAGAGGCACAAGATACGCCGTATCATCAATGATCATTTTGCGGGGTCCTCCTTCAAAGCGGATGCCGTGGGGCTTGCCGTTGTAGATGATGAGAGGAATCTTGCGGTCCAGCTTCAGCTCACACGACTGCTGGTCGATGAGAATGTTTCGAGCAGGAGCCTCAAAGGCGATTTCATGCTTGATGTCATTGAGCATTAGAGGACGGGGTGGTCCCCCTAAGACGCCTTTTTCCAGTCGGTCCACCAGAATCATTTTGTCCCGTCCATCGATCTGGAATCCAAAAAGTGTGCCGTCGAAGGTCATGGTGAAGGGCGGGGCATCGAGACGCACACGGTGCTGCTGTCCGTCAATCCAGAGGGTAAGGGGAGGGCCATGGTAGAACAGCTCCACCATGCGGTGACCCAGGTCAACATCCTTCTTGGGTTCGCCAAACTTGTATACAATCTTGCCGTCCAGACGTATTCCACGCTCGTTAGGGTCAGGATACACCTCACATACTCTGCCGTAAGCCCTGATGTTACGCTGCAATCCCATCTTGACCTCGTAGGGCTTGCCATCGATGACCACCTCCTCCATCACCTCCTTCTCCAACAGACCTCGCATGCAGGACCAACGGGGGTCGTCCATGGGGCTGCCCGGGATAATCTTGGGCTCCTCAACCTTCACTGGCCTTGCTACGTTTGGCGTAGGTCCACGGGGCCCGAAGGGTCGTGGTCCCGCCATTCTGGGCCCTGGGCCACCTGGACGAGGTCCCTCTATTCTGGGTCTGGGTCCATCCATCCTGGGTCTGGGAGCACGAGGAGGTGCTGGGCCATTGTAAGGTCGACCCTCTGCGACTGGGGGCTTAGGAGGTACTCTGGGTCCCTCAAAGTCCCTGGGTGACCGGGGGCCGTCAAAGTTTCTTGGAGGTCCTCTGGGTCCCCGGGGCGGTCCTCGCTCATCAAAGTCTTTCGGCGGACCTTCAAAGTCTCTTGGCGGACCCCTGGCATCATAGTCCTCAGACTGATCGTAGTCTTCCGTTGGGCCTGCCTCATCCCTGCTTCTAGGGGGACCTCTGGGTGGTCCTCTGGGGTGGCCCCGAGGTGGTCCCCTTGGCGGACCTCGTGGGTCATATTCCTCTGGTGGGCCTCTGTCATCAAAGTCTGGGTGAGGTCCTCTGTCATCAAAGTCTGGGTGAGGTCCTCTGTCATCAAAGTCCCTCGGCCCTCGATTGCGGTCCAAGTCTCTAGGTGGACCCCTATGACCAAAACCTCGTGGTGGACCTCTGCGGTCAAAGTCTCTGGGAGGGCCTCTGGAATCAAAGTCTCTGGGTGGGCCCCTTTCATCATAGTCCATGTCCTTGCCACCCTTCCAGTGGTGATCTCGTTCGTCATAATCTTCAGGAGGCCTTCTGTCAGTGGAACCAGGGACATCTGCATCCAGTGGCACACCAGGGGCCAGGCCCAAGAGCGGGCGTTTTGGGGGGCCACCTCCAGGAGCGTCAAAGAGAGGTCGACCATCACGGCTGTCAAAGTCCCTGGGCCCCTCACTCCTGGGGTAGCCTCGCCTGGGTCCAGGTCTGGGGCCTTCCCGCCCCTCAAAGTCTTGTCGAGGCCCGTGATGAACGTCTAAGTCTCTCCTGGGGCTGCCTCTGGCGTCAAAGTCTGCCCTGGGACTGCCACAAATATCAAAATCAGCCCGTGGGCTGGCAAAGTGGCCACCCTCTTCCCCTCTGCCGTGCCTGCGAAAGTCAATGTCGCCTTCCCGCCGTAAGTCTCTGTCGTCGTCACTCCCAGGGTATCTGCGCTCAGGTCCCGCCCTCCTAAGGTCAACATCGCCCGGATGGCCCGAGGGTCTGTGCCTATAGTGAGGATCTCCCCGAGCATGTCTGAAGTCCTCTTCAGAGTCAGGCCCCCGTCGAGTGCGACGCTGGAGGTCGTAGACCTGGCCCAACTGTCGCAGCAGGTTTTGGTGCTCGTCGTGGGACATGCGGCCGGCCTTCACCTCCTGCTCTGCCTTTATGATGATATCCGCCTGGTTCTCCAGGGCCAGCGCCTGGGGGATGTCCTTCTCATCCTCTCCGGCCTCCTGGGGTGGGGGTAGCAGGCCGGGCCTCACTGGTCCCTTCTTGCGGAAGTCCACGTCCTGCAGCCCCCTGTCAAAGTTCTCATGTCGCGGCCCGCTCACACCTGCAGCTGCCAGGGAGGCTCGGCGCACTTCATCTGCAACAACAGAGGCACGGCGAACTTCGTCCACGGATTTCCGACGCTCTCTCTCCAGGGCAAAATCGTCTGGGTGGCTGTCTTTGAACTTGGACCAGCCTTGCTGAGCAGGACTCTGGTGGACTCTCAGAGACCCTGGGCTCATGGGCACCTTCTGCTGGCGATAGTCAACATCCTCTCCACTGAAAATGTTGCTGCAAGAGGAAAAGTCAGTTTAAGAAATTTCATTAATGTAGATTTAGTTTCTCCTTGTTTCAGTACTTTCCTGATTTGCAATTTTATTCCCCATGTCACAAACACTAATCTCTCATCAAGTAATAGGGGCAGTGGTACGGAAGGGTATAATAGCCTAGCCCTTCAAGAGTAACATGTTTTTGTTTTAATGTTTGTAATTCGGGTCTGCATGAATGCTAGTTTGTAATCTATTTGTTAAATTCCACGAACAATTCTAGAAGTTTTAAAATATATAATTTCTTTGACCAATTTTAGTGCAAATTGGAGGTAGAATCCTCAGTGTGCAATTCTGTTGCCGAAGCAAACATTTACACCTGTTAGTGTTCAGGGTGCTCAACAAAAATCTTTCTCATGGTTAGGCCTGACACTTCAAATATCTGGTCTGCCTTGAAATCATACATTTTATTGTTAAAAAAATAAAAATAAAATTCTTACATTTTTAAAAGCCATGTTGCAGTACAGCGCAGCAGGCATAGTGCTAAAAACGTCATCCTAAATATTATGAGGGTTTTCCAGATACCGATACCTTTATTTAAAGTATTTGTGGCATCAATCTTTTCATTAGTATATCAAACTGTAAAATATCAAATAAATATCAGCACAGACATGAAAATATTGTGCCTTACACACACACATACATGTACTTGAATATATGACATTGAAGGAACGTCGAACACACAGACAGACAGACATACCCCAAGTCCTCTTTGGAGTCTGTGTCCATGGCAGATGTCTCGAGCAGTGAAGTGTCAGCAGACTCTTCAGACGCAGAAAGACGTGGCTTCTTGGACTGAGGAGTGCTGAAATCAACGTCGTTGGGGGTGGGCCGCTTGAGGAGCGCCCGTTCATCTACGTCCTGTATTTCCGACACTGTGGTGTTAGAACTCTCCTCGCGAGCTGTGGAGATCGCGGTGTCGCTCTGGGAAGTGGAGGGGGTGGCTGCTGGGGTTTCCTCCTCCTTCCTCTCCTTGTCATCCTCCTTCCCCTTCTTGTCCAATTTGCCAGGGGAGTGGGAACGCGAGCGAGTAGCCGACCTGGAGTGAGTAGGCGAGTAGCGGCGATAGTGGCGCCCTCTAAGGCGACGGCCGCGCCCTCTAAAGGAGGTACCTCTGCGTGGGGGAGATCTGCGACGCTCATCTCGTCTGCTGTGGTAGTCTTTGTCCTTACCGTGGTAGTCCTTTTCTTTGCTGAGGCGCCGCTCATTGCTGCTTCGAGACCGTTCATCACCTGACCGCGACCGGTCAGAGTCCTTGGAATCGCGTCGCTCGGGGGAGACGGGGGATCGGTGTGTCCGGCTGCTGCTGGGCTTTTTTTCATGGCTGGAACTGCTGCGACTGCTTTTTTCTTTGTCAGATTTGTTTGCATTCTTCTCTCCACTTACCCTCCTGTCTTTGGGCTTATCCTTACCATCATCCCTGTCACTCTCCGATTTGCGCTTCGATTTGGGGCTGGGGGAGGTAGACGGTTCCTTCTTCTTCTTTACGATTACGGGCATAGTCTTCTTGGCTGCAATCTGGATCTTCTGTGAGGGTGTAGGAGGCTCCGTGATCTCCACCGTGTTGATCTTGAACTTGGTGGGGGCAGCGATCTTCTCTTCTTGAGGCTCAACTGGCTTGGGTTCTTTTTTCTTCACAGTTTTTTTTGGTTGCTTGCTTTGCTTTGCGTTGGTTTTCTGCTTGGCAGAAGCGGATGAGGAGGGGGCTTTTGGGAGAGGAATGTTGTCCAGTGGGGGCACCTCCTGCCTAGCTGTAACGATCGGGGCTGACACAACAGGTGCAGCAGAGTCAGTCTGGTACTCAACAATGGTGGTGGGCAAGGAGGATGGAACTTTGCCCGCAGTACTGCCTGGCCAGTTTGTCAAGGGAGGTACGCTCATCGAGGGCACTGCAGTGCTGGCAGCAGGAACCGGCAGCTGAACAGGGGCGGTGGTTGCTGGCTGAGGCTGGTACACAGGTGGCCTGCTGGCTGGTACGGCCGGCTTGCTTGTTGCTGCATGCATTCTGCTGACTGCTGTCTGCATCCTGCTCGAGGGTGTGGGAGTTCTGCTTGGCTGCGTGCGCTCTATGACCGACTGCAGGTTATCAGGGGGCAGCGGGAGAGAAATGGGGGACGGAGTGGGAGCAGACTGAACCGGTGCCGGCTGGTTTCTGCGGCGAGGGTCTCTGTTGGCCACGCTGGTTGCCAGGCGGGGGTCTCGTGCCAGGCGAGGGTCCCGGGGCTTGGCAGGCACACTGGCTGTAGGCTGGGAGGCGCTGGAGTGTGGAGGGGGCAGGAAGGCCAAGTCCGTGGCTGTGGACACTACTTTTTCCTTGCCCACACGGTCATATAGCGCAGACACGCGGTCCTGTTGCTTCTGCTCTAGCTGCACAGAATTAGGCACACTGTTACTGTGGGCCTAATGCAACAAACAAGGAAGCCATTAACATGTGCACTGCTTGCATTATGGTGTCAAAATGCACAGCTTTGATGAACTGTACCCCTAAATGTAGTGACAAAGAATCATATTTATTTTTATTTAAAATTAAGATGATGGAAATGTCAGTTTCAGCAATGCGGTTTTGATACAAAAATTGTCATATATGGTCAAGGCCATGGAGGTGGCTCGAGTGCAGAAATCACCAGCTGACAATTTTTGACTGCCATTCTAAGGTTGAAGATAAAGAATTAATGAAATCAAACTGTTGTCACTTGTTCTTATATAATCAAAGCTTCGTGTGATGACATAAAATGAGTTAAACTTGCTTTCTGTCATTAAAATTTTTTTTTTTTTCTAATGAAAAATCAACGATTGTGGTGGAAAAAAACTGTGACAGACATTCCTGTGTGTCACTTCAGACGGCATTTTTCACCATAAAAAAAAAGAATCAAGAGTCAATGTATTGATTTCCAATTCTTAAAACGTTATCAATTCCCATTGACGTTACGTGCGTGTCAAATATTTGTTCGTTTCTTGTTTATATAGAGCGTCATCAATCGTGCTCAAACGCAACGCATGATGTCATGTTTGGGTGATAGCGATCGATGTTATGTTTTAGTTCTTGGATTAATCAGCAAGCGAACATTTTAAACTCTGATGCAGCAAGAAATTTACATTGATTTTGCGGAAGCGATATGGTGTCAACAAACCGTTGCGTTTGGACACGAAAAAAAGAACAATTAATGTGTATTTTTCACTCCATTTTTCGGAGATTAATCCGGCATGGAAGTGAAAACCACTCCAATTTAGAATACTGCGCCATTTGAAGACAAAGCGCGCGATGGACGCCGAGGATAGGCCGAAAACTAAGGTTTTTATTTTGGCGTCATTTGTTGCGTTTTTGCAAATCCAGCGAAATTATAGATAGAATATGAAGTAATGACCACATTAGGCTTTCGAGTGCTGAGTTCTGTTTCTCTGATAAAACTAGAGATCCTGTCTGAATAGTTGTGCTTTCATCAACACTTTCCTACGTTCCTACATTTGTCAATTTTTGCTTTGTCATGTGCATTCATGCCGATCATGTGGTGTCACTGTTGCGTTTTTGGTTTGATAGAGCTAAGGACGTTTTCAACCATCAATGATGCATCCCTTCATGAAATCACTTTGTGAAGTACCCCTAAAAGTCATTTACTGCGATTTACAAGATACGTGGTTGATATTATGGGATGCAGGAGATCAAACGCAACTTTACACCGAGTCCGAGGTCATCAGCGTTATGATTAAACTCGTTCAACTAAATGTCTTCAAACATACACTAATTTTTGTGGCAGATTGAATACTAGGAATTAACATCATCATTGGGTCTGAACTTGTAGACCCTTATTGTGTCTGATCGCCGAGTGCTAGTTTTATGTCCAAACATAACTTGACGCTATGCACAGTCGATCTCTGCTGCCACAGCTGGTGTAATGTTAGGTTTGGGCACTCGGTTTTTTACTTATTTTATTTTTGGTAAAGAAAAATAGATGTAGAATTTAATATTGATATTATCTGTTTCAATGCAGCCCAGCACAACAAAAATATAATCTGTAGGAAAAATGCATTATACAATTTCACCATAATCTGTTTGAACATAACTTGACGCCGGTTCTGAGACACCCCTCGGTGTAATGTTAAGTTTGGATAGGTTATTTTTGTTATTCTAGATCATCAAAATCTTTTTGCATGTCCGGACCAAGCATGCATAGTTTTTTTTTCTTCTAGTTAGTGTTTTTTTGTTTTTTTGTACTTGTGGTTGGGAATTCATGTCCAACATAACATGACACCAACGCATGAATGTCAGGGTATGTCATGTTATGTTTGGGCAACATTTTGTGACTTTTTCCGTTTTTATAGTTTCTTAGTCTATTTTTATCTAGCTTTCCTTTTTATCTAGCATTTTGTACAGGTAAATGTAGACTATACATTTTTTTCCTTTTAATTGGTTTGAACATGGTCTTAAGTTATGTTTGGGCATTTTTCCATGGTACAAAAACTGTTTCTAAGGTTGCCCCTCACCTATTCAGTGAACTTAGCTCTGTAGCAGCCTTATATGTGCACACAATGGCATCTGAATTGGATGGCTTACTTACACCCATAGTTCCAGAGGATGTAATTTTATCTTTTGTTACAGTGTCATGTTATGTTTCATGGCGTCATGTTATGCTCAAACAGCAAATTTTCTGTGCAAACATAAAAGATTAAGTTTACACATCAGATTATTTGGTGGCTAATAATTACCTACCATCACTGCATGTAGATAGCTGTACTCCTGTTCTTTTATTATGTTTGGTTTTGCCACTTTAGCCTGATAAAGACTGTGTCACGGCGTCATGTTATGTTTCATGGCGTCAAGTTATGTTTAAGTGTTTTAATTTCAGAATAACTTTTTCTAAGGTTGTGACTTGGCTATGCCGTTAACTGTGCAATGTAGCTACCAACGCTATCCACACAATGGCTTCTGAATTTGATATTTTATTTGCATCTATAGCTCCAGATGATGTAAGTTTATCTTTTGTCACGGCGTCATATTATGTTCCAGCATGGCTACTTTTTCTTTTTTCCCTCTCATTTAAAGACAAGGTAACACATCCACTTTTTTTTTTTTTTGCCAAAGGAAATAATGTATGTAACAATGTTTTATTATTATTTAATGCCAAAATGATTGATTTGGGCATGTTCTTGATTTAATTTTTGGCATTTTCAGGTATTACGCAGCATCCAGTGAAGGATGGCTCTATTATTGATTTAATTTGATGATTATAATTAGTATTTTCATTTCGATATTTTGGAGACACACAAACATTATCTCTGTTTTCTGTTTTGGACTTAGTATTGATGGTATTTTGTCTTTGAACTCCATGCTGCATTTTGACTTAGTGTTTTGGTGTCATGCTATGTTTAAGCAATTTCAAGCTCAGGTATTTGACCCAAATAGAGATTCTTACCTGCTTATCTTGTTTGTATTGATGGATGTGTGGTCTAGCAATAAAGAAACACCACCAACATTCCTTTTTGTTTGTTCTTGGATCATTAAATTGTCTGAATCTGAAATTGTGATGGCGTCATGTTATGTTTGAACAGTGATATTATTTTTGTAAATACATCTAAACGATGGCTCAAGTGTGGAAAACATTTTTCGTGGAAGTTTAGCATGACCATACCTAGTAAATTGTCAGGAAATTGTCAGCTTGTAATAACATTGAAATTTGTTCTTGCATGTCACACTCATTGGTGTCACCTCCATGGCCTTGACCATATGTAAACCTTGTTGCTTCTGGTATATACAAAAGGGATTGTATTAAGTACTTTCCTCAGTTTGCAATTTCAAGACAGCTTATAAAAAATTCAGACTTAAAGCAGTTTCTATTCAAACCAACATTTACTCTATTTCACCTAAACAGTAAACTCTACTCCCTGCAAATCATGCTTAGTACCCTTTCAAGGAGTCTTTCACAAGCACACTGTGGCTGTCCCTACCTTCCGTTTCTCTTGCTCCAGCTTTGCCTTGGTCTCGGCCAGCTCCAGTTCCAGTTTGAGGCGTTTCAGTTCGTCCTCCTTCTGCTGCAGTTCTCGCCGCTTGTCATCTGCACCCTCTGCCTGCGGGGAGCTGGACCAGGCTGGGCTGTTCTCACCTGAACTCGTCGAGGGCGGGGCTTGCTTAGCCTGCAATAAAAACTAAAAACTTCAAACTATGGTCACCCCTGATTACACATACTTCTACAAATACACCAGCACCACATTCATGTAGGTACACAGATGTTCCCTTAACACTTGACCAACAGAAAAACACACAGCCACAACTTTCTTTAGCCACATCAGAAGTGTGGGTCAAAACCGAAGATATACAATATACTGTTCTGCATTCAGACTGACCAACAGAAAAACACACAGCCACAACTTTCTTTAGCCACATCAGAAGTGTGGGTCAAAACCGAAGATATACAGGATACTGTTCTGCATTCAGACTGACCAACAGAAAACCACACAGCCACAACTTTCTTTAGCCACATCAGAAGTGTGGGTCAAAACCGAAGATATACAGGATACTGTTCTGCATTCAGACTGACCAACAGAAATACACACAGCCACAACTTTGTTTCACCACATCAGAAGTAGGGGGAACACCCTCCAGAAAGATTTACATCATTATATTTCTCCACATTCAGACCACCAACAGAAATACACATACCCCCATCTGGGCAGTTACCTGGCTTACTAAGAATTTTGGGTTGACATGGATGCTCCCTTGGTCTGGCGGTTTAGCAGTCACAGGCCAGGCTGGGTCGATTCTCTTCACTCTTACGTCCAGGGCAAAGAGTTTGTTGTTGGGAATAACCTTGCTCCATGTCTGGCGAAGCTTGTACATTGAAGTACGTGTCTTCTCGTCAACCTGTCCAAGTAAGGATAGAAAGTGAATGCACAACTTGGGGATACATGCCAGCTTAAATTTTTTACTTAAAAAAAGTTCTCTTGTGAAATCCAAATCTGGATCCAAAAGCCCCTAGGAATCTTTCAGTTGCTTGTGGAAGCACAATACCAAGCTTCCATCACAAATTTACTTTCATTTATCAATTGGGATCACTGCTTTCTTTGATTTTGTTCTCTGAATATTCATGCCAATTATCAGTTGAATGCTCTTTCATTTTCTACAACAGCTTTAGAACTCAGAGGCAACACCTGCAGAGGAACACACACAGTTTGGGGAAGAGGATATTGATTTGGTTACCACAGCTGTTGGTAGCTGCAGGTGTCGCATTATAAAATCATCTCAGGATTTCTTCACCTTCTTCTTGTGGTCGGCGACAACCTGACCAGACCCCATTAGGGTTGTTTATGGGCAACCAAGAAGACACTTCCTTATGTAAGTTTACGCCAGATTGAAAACAGATAGATTGATATAGTTCCGAGATCAAGAATATTAAAACAAGAAAGGCAGTAGACCCCAATGGGAAATAGCTCTGTCAGTTTTGTGAATTATCTTGGAAACATTGAGGCATGCTTTCCTGTTTGACATGAAAGGCCAATCACCAGCAAGGGGTGTCTATGTGTGGTCCATATTATTTTTGGAATTTGTGCGTTTAGTTTATGGAATGTACTCTGGCGGTGTTTTTGTCTTCTGCTATGGATAGTTTAGTGTTTGCAGTGATTCTCAAGTTTTTCTTCTGTTATGGATAGTTTAGTGTTTGCAGTGATTCTCAAGTATATCACTGGATGATAATGACTACTTCAAGATAACTGGGGTAACAAAGTCCCTCTCCTCAAAGCAAGTTGCTATAAAAGAAACAACCAAACTTGAAATACAGCACTACACAGTTCTTCAATAAAATAATGTATAACCTCAAGCACCACTTGGTTAGACAAGAGCATGTGAAGCAAGCTTCAATCACCCCCTTTCAGATGAAAGCAAGCAGGCTCTCAACAGATATGTCATCCCAACTAAAAGGTGTGAACCAAGGTCTCACTGGTGCATGGTAGATCACAATGATTGTCCATTTTTTTAACAAATAATTAGGAAGGCCTAACCTCATTTTAGTTACTTTTTCTCATTTTCTGTTCATATAGCCTGTGTAAATTTACCTCCATTATTAACACTTGGCTCTATTTAAGATCTTGTTTTTAGCAGTCTAAAATGGGGTGGGGGTGGTTTGCCTATAACAAGACTGCGCAAAGGTACCCCACTTAGTTTAAGACCGCTACAAATCAGGAAATAAAACAGGTACTACAAGGGACGGATTCTCAAAACTTAAAAATAGAGTTTTTACTGTATATCTTGTCTTGTGAATGAAGAAGTTTTTCAAGTTTGTCTTGTGTACAAGTTTTCCAAGGATTACGCAAGTTTTGGAAATCAAATGTTTAAACAAAATTGTTTCAGCCAGGTATTCCTCCAGTGCAGCATGAATGAAGGTACAGGTTTGCTCAAAATGTGTGTGATCACTTATGCAGTTTGGTGAATTTGCTGCACAGAACAGTTTTTCTCTAGGGGACAGGTGTTATTATAGGCTATTCATGTTATTATAACTCCAGCTGCCCAAGGAGCCATTGCATGGACAGAGATATAAGTATTGTGAGGGCAAGTTGCTGCTGTTCACTTGATTTTCAGGTCCCCTAGTTTTGTGCTGTGTAAAGTGTAGGAACCTGACCCCATTGTGCAATTTCATGTTATAAAACTAAATTTCTTTGCTTGGTTATAGCTTTGAAATCAAATGAGCATCGGACCGTGTCTGTGGTGGCGTTATGATCTTCAACTAATGAAACTGATATTGGTCACGGGAGAGATCAACAGTTTTAAACCTTTCCTGGCCAAGTCTGTAATCGAGTGAAGAATGCACCGTAATTTCCACAGCATTAATTAAGCTGGCTTAATTATTGTCCCAGGTGGCTCCGGGTTCACTGTCACACTGAACGTTGATGTAGGCACTGCCCTGGACCTCCATCAAGTTGTAGAGCATAGTAGTCGCAGACCAAGGTCTTCCTTTTGTGGATTTTAGCACTGGTTGATAGCAGATTCATCTATTCGGCCGATTGTCAATCAGGTGGCACAAATTGTCTTGGGACATTATATTTTGCTGAAGTTGCTCCAAAGGAGATGGAAGACTTACTACAGGAAGAATTCCCGATTGCATTCTCAGGTTTTGCACCATGACTGTGCCTTGCATAGTTTGCCTTGCAAACCGAACGTTGCAAATCCATGTCCACCTACAGTAGACTGAAGACCACTGGGCATCCATCTTCAAAACTTTTACAAGACAAAGGCTGGTCATTTTCATTGAACTGTACTTTGCAAGGGGATCCAATTTCCTCCAAACTTGAAGTTGCTTTCAATTAAGTTTTTCCAAATGTCACAAAACAAAATGTTAACAGCTAGCTGTGTCGCTGGAGCTTTATACGTCAAACACATGGAATGTTGTAAATTTGCAAATTCATGGAAGATATTAACCACAGATTTGTAAAGCCCTCCCTTTCACGTATGCTTTCTCGCTAAAAATCCTGTGCATTTGATGATGATTAAAGAACTGTGTTCCTTGCAGTGCGACAACTCTTTCAAAGTACAGCCATTGTAGAATTACCTCAACAAATCATTCTCTTATTATAGTCCATTTCACACTCATGGTAGCGTTAGGTTTTTGAAGGCGCAGCCAGGATAAATAAGACGCCTGTGCTTCTCCTGCTGCAGCAGATTTTTTTTACATAGCCGTCGCCCTTTCTGAAATATTTTTTGACATGGGAACCTTTTATGCAAGTTATCAATCTGGCCCACTATATAATCTCGCATTTCGATGAAAGTGTGTTTTCTGACATGGCTAAAATGTTTCCTTTGCATATGGACCACACTGATGGCTCACCTTCACCTTCTGTGGCTCAAAGTGCAGTGGCTCTTTTCTTTTGAACTTGTCACTTTCAAATGATTTAAAATGCAGCTACTTCATTGCACCAGATTTTTCAGTTGGGCACTTTTCAGTCCGTCAAGTAGCGGTCTACAAAATGCCTTTTTCCCACAATCTTCAGCTGATCTACGCTTGATCTTCATCTGGATTAAATTACATCAGGAACCGATGCCCCTTCAGTCATAGAAGACCGAACAGAAACCTATTAAAAACATCCAAACACCTATTCCACACGTTCAATAGTTACTTTTATTCCAGACTACCAGCTACCTAAAGCAATATGTCGATGACTAAAAAATCTCCAAGAATCGCGAATAAACACATGAACGCAACTAAGTACAAATGTAAGTGTGTCAGTGTTGCGTCTTTTACTTTCGGGGTGGGTGCGTAGGGTTAGGCAAATGTTTATTTTTTAAGGTGCTTCATGAGATGTAGGAGTAAATAAATTTGTTGTTCACTCACACACACACTCAACACTTGCATGCTAGCACATGAACACCTTTCACACAAGTGAGAAAGATACACAGAGAATGTGGTGTGAATTTCAGTAGTAAGTGGTTTGTCATGACGAATGGATGCAGCAGCATTTCATCACTGAATTTGAAATGAATTTGCAAAGGTATGTTGTGGGAAATAACACAATAATTATTCATAGTATCGCTACCTTGGTACTATGAGTGGTGCCTTTTAGAGAGAGAGAGAGAGGAGTAAAACAGCACAGGTGAGAAACAAATCCAGTCAATCAAGCAAATCCACAGCTACATACAAACAAATATCAAGTTTAAATGTCTCATAAATTAAAATAGATTTCAAGTTTGAACTGACTGATGTTTTGGCCGTTTGCATATCAAGCGCTGATGAAACGTTGCAATGTGTGGATTTGCATGAATACAGAGCTACCAATTCTGATGTAGTAATTTGGAATATGAAGTGTAGCAAATGGTGTGGAAGTGTAGCATTGTCTTTAAATTCAAGGATACATCTGTGTTAATGATACATGTATCTCACACAAGAAAATATATTTTGATAATTGTATTTAGACCAGTAAGCAAAAGCAGAAACATGATGTCAATTAAAGAGTGTCTGTAGTGCCCCTTTTTCATTTTTGACCTTTTTGTTCTGACCAAATTTCTGACTGCCTAATTATTATTATTATTATTATTGTGATCATTTTTATGCGCCTAATCTAGATATAGCCCTAGGCGCTTACATATTAATTTCTGCCGTTTGAAATGGAATTTTTTACAGACAGACATTTTTTACACACAATATATAACGCATTCACATCGGCCAGTAAAGCTCAGTAGCCAATTAGGCGAGCATTCACCTTTCACGGCCTTTATTCCAAGTCAAACGGGTATTTGGTGGACATTTTTATCTATGCCTATGCAATTTTGCCAGGAAAGACCCTTTTGTCAATCGTGGGATCTTTAACGTGCACACCCCAATGTAGTGTACACGAAGGGACCTCGGTTTTTCGTCTCATCCGAAAGACTAGCACTTGAACCCACCACCTAGGTTAGGAAAGGGGGGAGAAAATTGCGGCCTGACCCAGGGTCGAACACGCAACCTCTCGCTTCCGAGCGCAAGTGCGTTACCACTCGGCCACCCAGTGAGAAGAACAAACGAGTACTACCATTACCATGACCCACAACTAAGATTGACACTTTTGTTTGCTTGTTATTGTTTGTGAGCATAGTTATGTTTTTGCTTGTTTGTTTGTTTGCTTAACGCCCAGCCGACCACAAAGGGCCATATCAGGGCGGTGCTGCTTTGACATTTAACGTGCGCCACACACAAGACAGAAGTCGCAGCACAGGCTTCATGTCTCACCCAGTCACATTATTCTGACACCGGACCAACCAGTCCTAGCACTAACCCCATAATGCCAGACGCCAGGCGGAGCAGCCACTAGATTGCCAATTTTAAAGTCTTAGGTATGACCCGGCCGGGGTTCGAACCAACGACCTCCCGCCCACTGGGCGGACGCCTTACCACTAGGCCACCGTGTTGCGGTATGTTTTTGCTTGGCACAACAGATATCGATGTCACATTCTATACTGAAAGCGTAACAGTTCGCAGCTCTGTGAATATGAGAGAGAGAGAGAGAGAGAGAGAGAGAGAGAGAGAGAGAGAGAGAGAGAGAGAGAGAGAGAGAGAGAGAGAGAGAGAGAGAGAGAGAGAGAGAGAGAGAGAGAGAGAGAGAGAGAGAGAGAGAGAGAGAGAGAGAGAGAGAGAGAGAGAGAGAGAGAGAGAGAGAGAGAGAGAGAGAGAGAGAGAGAGAGAGAGAGATTCGGATCAATCGCAACAATACATGTATCTGAAACTGCGCATTTTCTCTCTCCAGTAGAGCCACCAATTACTGTACTTAAAAAATCCACAGCATCATGCAACTGTGATTCAATGGTTGAAAAGGCCTGCAGGCCAGCTATTGTTGACAGAGAAACTATGTATGAACCATTATTGGCAAATTTTTGAGCACTAGAACAGAAATTTATGTGTGATAGATAAATACATCACACTCATTATAAAAAAAAAATCCAATGAGACTGCAGTGTAAATACCTATTCAATCAACTGGCGTGTCAAAATACATTCTCAACACCCATTCAATTGACGCAACTACTAAAATTTCAGATCTTTACATTCACAGTGAAGTCGCAACGCATAATTCCAAAACATGCAAACCTAAGCAATCAGGCTACTGGTGCTCAGAGAAACATCTTGATAAACACTAAAAATCATCCTGCATAGATCTCACGATCAAACCCAATTTCTTTAACATGCAATTCAAAAAAGAACACCTACGCCAAACCAAAGAAAACTTCCTCATACGAAGACAAGTCATTCAATAATGATCAAACAGAAAATAGCATTTTTCTCATGAAAGGGGTAAAAACAAAAGACCCTCCATGCAGAAGGTGCTTCATCTCTGAAGAGCCAGGTTTTTTAAGCGCTAGCTCCAAACGGTTGAGAAGACGGATGGTGGCAGTACCTCTTCAAACACTCGACAGAAGATGGAAATGATGTTCTGGATGAAGAGCTGTGGGTACAGGGTGGAGGTTAGGTTCTTAATCATGGAGTCTACCAAATACAACAGAGGCAACTTCTGACCATTTGAAACCTGTGAACAGAAAGCAGAGCATCTTATGTAAAACAGCAACTGACGATTCCAGTGCTCCTGCAGCAAGCCATAGCCCATT
Organism: Littorina saxatilis; assembly: GCF_037325665.1. Lineage (NCBI taxonomy): Eukaryota > Metazoa > Mollusca > Gastropoda > Littorinimorpha > Littorinidae > Littorina > Littorina saxatilis. The sequence goes on along the minus strand of NC_090250.1, from coordinate 49,311,322 downwards.
TCAACCAGAGACCTGAAACACAGAAATATATCATAATTCTTCGCTCATTTCCAATAAGTAAAGTGCTTCCAACCAGAATTAAAACAATTTAGCTCAAAGGCACAGTCCTTCCCGTACAAACCATTTGACTCACCATCTCAGATCTGGTCAGGCCATAGAATAAGACCATCCCTCCAATTGGACACCCATACGTGAGCTCTCTATGCAGAGCGGAATTTTTGTGTGATGAATTACATTCTTAACAGACAACAGAATCTATGCGAAAAATGAATTCATCATAACATTACCACTCAGCATAGAATTAGAAAGCAGTCGAGATATTGACTTTTGGTAAGTGTACAAGTGGAGGGACGTTCTTATCCCATGTAAATGCCTGGCCAGATCCGAGATGAACCAAAGCATTTACACAGGCTTGTGTCGTTTAACAACAGGAAGAAAGAAGGAGAAAAAAATCCAGGTACATTAACAGTCACATGGATTAAGTTGTTGAACCAGCCACAGCAGAAAACATCACCTCTGCCTTACCATCGCTCACTGTCCTCGGCTCCGCACTGCAAGCCAAGGTTTCTGTCATCAATCATTGCAATAGCACCTTTCAGTTTCCTTTACAGGCGCAACAGGGTGATGTTACCGCTCGTATCGTTGCTGCTCTTACAACCATGATTTCATGTGAAGAATGCCGGTTTCACCAAACTTGTGTGTAAGTCTTGTAAAGGTTTGAATGCAGGCTTGGTTAAATGTAAAATGATTGATATGAAAAATGTGTACTCGAGTGCTTTGATTTGCTGTGATTGCAAGCCAAAACACTGGCAGAGTAAGTTGTGTCTGTAAATGTCTCGAGTTTACAAAACTGTGCACTGCAAATTTCTTTAAATAAAAAATAAATAAAAAGGAAAAAAATTACACACAGGATTTGCTGTAAATGTTTTCACATATGCAGTGTATTCTAAAAAAAATTGTGAGTGTGATGCCTTGACTAAAGAAGTCTTTACAAATAAAGAAACACTGAGTATGACAAGTGTTGTTTCAAAAAAAAAAAAAAAAGTCACAGCAACCTTACTGGAAAGTCACTAGAATGGAGAGAGAGAGAGAGAGAGAGAGAGAGAGAGAGAGAGAGAGAGAGAGAGAGAGAGAGAGAGAGAGAGAGAGAGAGAGAGAGAGAGAGAGAGAGAGAGAGAGAGAGAGGAAAGTGAGGGACGGGGATGGTAAGAAACAACAATTGTCATACTCAAAGCTTTATTTTATTTTGTTTTGTAAAGTGTACAGAGTGAATGGCTGAGTTTTTGAGCAAACAAATGAATGTGTGCAAATTATGAAAACCAAACAGAAAATGATAGATGCGTAGGTAAATGGACAGGTTAATTGTCGGAAGTGGCTTGTACAAGTTGTAGTATACATCTCCAGTTCTGCTGCATTTTTACTATCGGCACGATGATTCCTGTTTTCTTCTTCTTCTCTTTATCATGTGCCATTTCCGCGGAAGTGCATTAATGTAACTAGTCTTCTCGTACAATTTCTGCCTCACAGGCACTTTCGTGTTTTCATATTTGATCAAAGGATTTCTTCATCCAGTCACAATAAAAATACCAATGAGATCAAACGAAATGACAAGTAATGTGAGTACGAAAACAGCGACAACACACAACTCCTCTGCAATTTCAAGCAGGAAAACATAAAAAAAGCGACTGATCTGCGCTTAAAAATAATCCTTTACTTTTTAAATGCGGGCCACAACACGTCAAATTATGTGTGAGCAGGCTATATTTAAAACAGACTGAGACAAGGCAGAGAGATTACTGATATGCATGCATGATATACTGTCTGTATGGTTGTGTGAAACTGACAAGATATTGAGTAGTGTCCAGATGACGAGATGTCAAGTTTTAAATTGTGGTGTGAATTTCTGTTACAAAAACAACACACAACACACAAAACAAACATCAATTATTCAACAATATCATACAAATTGTAAACAAAGCACAAAGGTACTTTGAGTGTTTTTATTACAGAATCAGCTGAAAAGTAATCAACATGATCAAATCATTCAGGCCATTTAAGATTTTTATTTTAACCATTATCAACCTTCACCCTTCCTGGTCTAGTAAATTCTCCCACAATGCATTATTTACACACCACCTGCTCGGAAGTATCGGGTCGGGAATTTCGCGCATTACAACATGCCCTGTCCTCGCCACACATTATACAGACAACGCATCACTCATAATGCATCTTTGTTTGAATTATTTGAACTAAAAAAAACTCTGTATCATTAGAATTTATTATTCAAAGCCACGAAGCCCGGTTAAAATTTGATAACACGATTACGAGCGCGGGTTTCCCGTCTGGCGATCTACCGTATGCTAATCCACCCCCCAAAAGAATGTCCTTCCGATCCTGTTAGGTATAAAACAATAATAAAAAGTAGATAGACACACGGAGACGAAATCGTAATAAAAACCTTCTCAATCTGATCATCAATGACTTGCACGATCTGGGGCGCCATCTGCTCGCTTTCCTCAGCCAGCATCGTCAACATGTTGATCAACGGTTTGCTGTTGAAGGTCAGATCCGCAAGCGCAGCTCTGTAGCTTTCCACGGCGTCACTCATGATGACTCTGTGACAACAGTCTTTCACACTTTCGGAAGAAATATAAGGTCAATTCATGTTACCAATAAAACCATGTTTAGAGGGTCGGTTTCAGCATCAGGATTCTTGTCTTCGTCGATCCTTCTTGGCAAATGGCGTCGTAATAGTCACATGGTTTAACATCCGGGAATGTTCGTTTCCAACAATCTCATTCATTGGTTACTTTTGTGAAACAGGCATAATGACGTCACTTTGTGTTCTATTTCCGGAAGAGCCATGTTGTCAATATTTCCAGCGACTGCCACTTGAAAGACTGAAGATTGAATGATGTTTAATCAGAGCACCAGTCTTGCTATGCACGTTTCTGTACTTTGATACAGCTTTCGTCCTTTTACTGGTAATACGTGGGACGCTTGACTTTGCACTGAATAGACTGCATCGATGCCTAACAAAACTTTTCTCTTGATCAGTAGACTATATTTTGCAGCACTTTCATTGTCAAATCAGGAGGGTGTAGATCTGTCACATGATGCTTAAATTTTGTAAATTTTTTATGTGTATTTAATCGTTCCATAGTGACTAAGGTTTTCTCTTCATCGGTTCATTCGAATTTTGTTTTAAAAGATATGTTACTCAAAGAGTCTGTGCATGCCAAACAAGTGGGTGCTTTTCAGGGAGGCATTTTCTGTGGTGCCTCGAATGGTAACAAAACAAAATACAAGGGATCTGCATGTTTGTACTTTCTGCTCAAATTTAACAGCAAGTACTACTCTTCAGCAACTTCTCTAGATTATTTTGTCTTTTTTGTATAGTTTACATATAGTAGCACTATTATAATTATAGCAATGTACGTAGTCCAGCATCTCCACAGTTGTCTGATGTATACATGTATGTATGCCATTTAATTTCAGGACGTTTACTGGAGAGCTTATCTGAGGTCGCTGAAGCTAACGCGGGAAGGTTGAAGTCAGGTGTATGGAGGACTACAAATACCTGTTCAAGGTGGTGCTCATCGGAAATGCAGGTGTCGGCAAAACCTGCCTCGTTAGCAGGTACACAAAGGTGAGAACATGATGCCTGCAGGTGCACTAGAAATGTGTATAGCTCTCCAAAGGCAAAGGGTGTGTGCCTGGATTTGTGTGTGTGTGCACGCACTTGCCCTCATGAATGAATTGTGCATTAGAATACTACATGTAGTATTCAGCCAAGTATGTTTGTCCATACCAATCAAATCCCCAATTTTAAAACCACACAGTCACAGAAATTCTTGAAAAAGTCAGTTTCAGAATTATAAGGTAGGGAGTCCCAGAATATACCAAGACTTAAAAACAGAAAATCAGAGGAAGGGTACATATAATATTAATAATAATATAGGTGATGCTTACCTCTTGAGCCTTCAGTGCTGTAACTTTGTAAGTTGTAAGCAGGGAATTTCGCCCGTGTTGCAAAATGCAAAGAAGTCTAAGGGCACATACATTTAAATCTATACACAAAGAGACAAAAGCATTACAACTTTTGATAATTATTGACGTTGAACAGAAGCACTTTTTTTTGTTTTAATGAATAATACTAATAGCAATAGGTTTTCTTGATGTTGTCAACCTTGCAGTTAACTCTGTGATTTATTTTAAAACTCCAGTTTCAGGGTTCAGCCTGGGATAAAAATGGCATGGGTCATTTGATTCCCTTAACATAACCGAAGGCACAGCTTGAAATTGTTTGTCCAAAGAACCTAAAGGGTGCAGTCTGGTGCATTCTGAGCTTAGAATTTGTCACAGTATTGTGTTAGTATTGTTACGAAAGTATGCATGAGCGTGTGTCACTGTGTGTATTAATAATAACAATATGTACTGATATCAATTATCACACACAAGGCGGACAAAAACTTCTCACTGCGCACAGCGTGGGGCAGTTATTAGTAATCTTGACTTTCGTCCCTTGACGCGCTGAAGGTAATTCTTTGGGGTAATTTTCAGATGTTATGTGCCAATGACGTTCGTAAAATATGTTTGCAAACTGAACCCTGCTGTATTACTTGGATCTACGAATGACGCTGTGTGTATGTGTGTGTGTTCCAGGGTTTCTTTCCTCCCGGCCAGATGGCCACCATAGGCGTGGACTTCATGATAAAAACCGTGGAGATTGATGGAGACAAAGTGAAGGTAAGCTCACACAAGCTATGTCAAAGGAAAAATTGAAATACAACTAACACATTACAAAATGATGTCATCTGATAAATCATTTGTGTCTGATCGCAGAACATTTTTTGTTTTGATAATCCGGTAAGAACTTTAGATATACATGTATGATGATTTGAAGACGGAAACTGTGGACTGATTTTGGCTCAGCTTTACCTAGCCCCCTAAGTAGAGTTTAAAGGAACCCCACGGTTGCTGTGTTTTGACAATGTTTGTAGGTATTCAGTTATAGGAAGAGCCACAAGTAAGCTATAACAACCAAATTTGGAATTCTGAAGGATTTTGAGGTGACGCATTTTTCCCAAAGTTCTACGAGGTACGCGTCGATTGCTAATTAGCATACATTAAAAAAATTAACAATCTTTTTCGTTGAAATCCAGTTTTGGGAACCCATATAACTTCGCTGTATTTGGTATGCTTGATTATCTAAAATACGATCAGTACGTTCGGTGGAAAAAAATATGCTGAGAAATATTTCAAGACTACTTTTTTTCACAAGCACATCCCGCAGCCTAAAAGTCTGAATGTACCTCCATTTTAAGACTACATCTCTTTTGAGACCTAATTTTCTCAGATGTAGAGAGGTTTTAACAAGAGGGCTCACAGGACTTACTGTTCACCCTTTTAGGGTAGAGGGAGCGCCCGGGTTAGGGGAGCAGGAAATAGGGGGAGGTCGGGGACCTAAATATCATCAACCGAGCATTTGCTATCTGTGTGTTCTTTGATGATTGTACAAATGTGATTGTGTCAAACCTGCTATTTGACAATGACAGTTTTTCAACATCATGACAAAAGTTGGATTTATTACTGGGGTTTTGCTTGACTGGTTACTCAACTTACTGTGAACTTGGCCAGAATTGTAAAAAGAATTGTTTACGGGAGCTAGTCTTCTTACTTTGTAGGAAATACTTTTTTTAAGGACACCTTGAGCAAAAACTAACTCAGAGCCTACTACGCAGGGGAAGCATACAGTGCACACACACACACACAGTGGTTAGACATGCTGACACATGCACAGACAGTGGTTAGACATGCTGACACATGCACAGACAGTGGTTAGACATGCTGACACATGCACAGACAGTGGTTAGACATGCTGACACATGCACAGACAGTGGTTAGACATGCTGACACACACACACAGTGGTTAGACATGCTGACACACACACACAGTGGTTAGACATGCTGACACACACACACTCACAGTGGTTAGACATGCTGACACATGCACAGACAGTGGTTAGACATGCTGACACACACAGTGGTTAGACATGCTGACACACACACACACACACACACACACACACACACAGTGGTTAGACATGCTGACACACACACACACACAGTGGTTAGACATGCTGATACACACACACACAGTGGTTAGACATGCTGACACACACACACAGTGGTTAGACATGCTGACACACTCACACACAGTGGTTAGACATGCTGACACATGCACAGACAGTGGTTAGACATGCTGACACACACACACACAGTGGTTAGACATGCTGACACACACACAGTGGTAAGACATGCTGACACACACACACACAGTGGTTAGACATGCTGACACACACACACACACAGTGGTTAGACATGCTGACACACACACAGTGGTTAGACATGCTGACACACACACACACACAGTGGTTAGACATGCTGACACACACACACACACACAGTGGTTAGACATGCTGACACACACACACACAGTGGTTAGACATGCTGACACACACACACACAGTGGTTAGACATGCTGACACACACACACAGTGGTTAGACATGCTGACACACACACACACACAGTGGTAAGACATGCTGACACACACACACACAGTGGTTATACATGCTGACACACACACACACAGTGGTAAGACATGCTGACACACACACACACAGTGGTTAGACATGCTGACACACACACACACAGTGGTTAGACATGCTGACACACACACACACAGTGGTTAGACATGCTGACACACACACACACAGTGGTTAGACATGCTGACACACACACAGTGGTTAGACATGCTGACACATGCACAGACAGTGGTTAGACATGCTGACACATGCACAGACAGTGGTTAGACATGCTGACACATGCACAGACAAAGACGGACAAACGTGCAGAGAGTGACACAAATACAGGCACACTCACATACAGCAATTACCATGTATACTCACAGAGGCCCGGATCAATACGAGTCCTTGATGCAGTTGATCATTGGTCCAAGGGAGATAATAACTCTTTAGTTTGTTTCTTGTCGTGATAACCTGATTCAGCATCAATCTTATTCTTATTATAATCGCTCGCCAAAGCCCAGTGCCTAACCACCAAGCTAGCGAGACACTCAGTTCTAAGTGTTTTGAACTTTTATGCAGTGTTTCGTCTTCTGCGTTCGTGGGCTGAAACTCCCACGTACACTCGTGTTTTTTGCACGGGTGGAATTTTACGTGTATGACCGTTTTTTACCCCGCCATTTAGGCAGCCATACGCCATTTTTGGAGGAAGCATGCTGGGTATTTTCGTGTTTCTATAATCCACCAAACTCTGACATGGATTACAGGATCTTTTTCGTGCGCACTTGGTCTTGTGCTTGCGTGTACACACGGGGGTGTTTGGACACCGAGGAGAGTCTGCACACAAAGTTTACTGTGTGTGTGTGTGTGTGTGTGTGTGTGTGTGTGGGTGTGTGTGTGGACATGTGTGTGTGTGTGTGTGTGTGTGCATCATAATTGTTGTGTATACTGAGAGTTCGTTCCTGTAAGAGCCTCTGGATTTTTGTAACATTTATGTTTTGTTTTTGGTTTTTGTTGTAAAGTGTTTATGATTGTGTTCTATTCCGTCAACGGCGTCATTCTGGTAATGATGTTGTTATTGCTTTTGTAAAGCGCTTTGTGTGTTCGAAAGCGCTATAGAAATCACCATTATTATTATTATTTTAAAGTTGACTCTGAGAAATAAATCTCTCGCCGAACGTGGGGACGAACTCACGCTGACAGCGGCTAACTGGATACAAATCCAGCGCGCTACCGACTGAGCTACATCCCCGCCCATGCAGTGTTTAAGGCATGAAGCTTTCTCTCTGAAAAAAAGAATTATGGATACATTTACCTTAGAACAAAACGTTGTGTTGTTGGTTAATGATTTTTAGTGAATAATGCTTGTGTTCAACTTTTGCTGATTTATATGTATATCAGAGATATATATATGTACACATATCAGCTTCATCAGTTTATCACCATCCTTTTCAAGATTTGTGTCCTGTTCCAAACTGCATCCTTATAAACACGGAAAACAAGGCTTATAGTACTGAGGGATGATGAAACAATTGCTTGTTCATACATGTCACAATGAATTGTGTGTGTGTCGCTCTTTCTGTTACCAGCTTCAGATCTGGGATACAGCGGGGCAGGAGAGGTTTCGTTCCATCACTCAAAGCTACTACCGCTCGGCCAACGCCCTCATCCTGGTCTATGACGTCTGCTCCCAGCAGTCGTACGAAAGTTTGCCGCACTGGGTGCATGAGATAGAACTGTACGCTGGAACCAAAGTTCTAGCCTTTCTCGTGGGTGAGTGTTGTATTGTACCAGGATAAGCGCTAGCTTATAAAGAAAAACGCAAAAGGCATATATATGCAACAACAAGGGAAAAAATTGTCACAGAGCTATATTTCTGTGCACTGACTTTCGCATGCCAGAAGAGCCTTTGCTGAAAAAGTTTTTTTTCCTGATTACCTGAGATGCAGTTAATCACAGAAACTGAAACTGAAATCCAAATGCATGTATTTTTCCATGCAGGATTAGTCGTGACGGGCGCAGTGGCGTGGTGGTAAGACGTCGGCCTCCTAATCGGGAGGTCGTGAGTTCGAATCCCGGTCGCTGCCGCCTGGTGGGTTAAGGGTGGAGATTTTGCATTGGAGGAGACCATCCTTCCCCCTGGGCACATGTAGAAATTCCACAGCTTTGCATTACCATGCAGAATGAAATTTAAGTGCGGAATATATTTCGTTGCCGAATATGTATATATGTATGCAGACGGGCGCAATGGCTTGGTGGTAAGACGCCGGCCTCCAAAGCGGAAGGTCGTGGGTTCAAATCCCGGCCGCGCCCGGTGGGTTAAGGTGGAGATTTTTCCGATCTCCCAGGTCAATAACTTATGTGCAGACTTGCTAGTGCCTTATCCACATTAGGTCATGTCTGTCATTATCTTCTTTTAAAAGACAGCTCCGAAAGCACCTCTCCAACGACTAAGTCGGTGTACAATTTGTGCGAGTGTGTGTGAGGGTGTGTAAAACTAGAGAAATTGTATAATATGCTTCCACAAGCACACTAATGTTTGTTATACTTTTACCTGCATGATTGTGTTTTATTTGATTTCTTTTTTTATTCTTCATACTTGTTCTTCGTTTCATGTGTGTATTATAGTAGGGACTAGCTGTAAGAAACCGGCACGGTTGGCCTAGTGGTAAAGCGTCCGCCCCGTGATCGGGAGGTCGTGGGTTCGAACCCCGGCCGGGTCATACCTAAGACTTTAAAATTGGCAATCTAGTGGCTGCTCCGTCTGGCGTCTGGCATTATGGGGTTAGTGCTAGGACTGGTTGGTCCGGTGTCAGAATAATGTGACTGGGTGAGACATGAAGCCTGTGCTGCGACTTCTGTCTTGTGTGTGGCGCACGTTATATGTCAAAGCAGCACCGCCCTGATATGGCCCTTTGTGGTCGGCTGGGCGTTAAGCAAACAAACAAACAAACAAGCAAAAACATAACTATGCTCACAAACAATAACAAGCAAACAAAAGTGTCAATCTTAGTTGTGGGTCATGGTAGTGGTAGTACTCGTTTGTTCTTCTCACTGGTTTATCTTGTGAGATTGTTGTGTGTCAAACGCATTTGACCTGTAAATATTCATCACGCCAGGTGTGTTACTCTGATTGGCTGACCCAAGTCACGAGAATTCTTTGACTGACAGGCATAATCAGCTAGGAGCGCTAAAGTTCCATTGCGGCTGTTCCGTCTAATTCGCGGGGTCGCTTCGAAATATCTTTTGGTCGATTTAAACGGTAATAAAACCGTTATTTCTAATATGCTGACTGTTAGCAAATGATAACAGACATGTCTCACAAACGATATCAGCATTCGTCTAAAAGGCTCATGCTTGATATCTTTTTTCTCGACATGTCTTGCAGGGTTCCACACAACCCCAAAAGTCAAGGGTATTCATACCCTTTCAGGAAAAAAGTAAAGGGTTTTTATACCCCTTCCAGATTTTTCACAGGGTATGAGTGACAATCGGTGTATCTGTTACAGTAAATTCATCAAACCAGTAAATTTGTAAATTTACTGAAATTTTCAGTAAATTTGTAAATTTCCTGGGTGTCAAACTCAGTAAATTTGTAAATTTCCTGAATTTTTCAGTAAATTGGTAAATTTACGGAGTGAATTTACAAATTGACTGGTTTGATGAATTTACTGTAACATATCCATGAAATGTCATTTTTTTCCCAGAGCGTTTTGCGAGGCATTTTTTTGAGCAGGCGACAGCACCGGATAGGCTAAAGCGAACAGTGCCATCGAGATGATCAGTTTAAAGATATCTCGCAGTTTGAGGACAAGGGAGGCAACCTCTGCTTTACGGCGTGTCAGTGTCGACAGAGGAGTGGCACGTATACCTTTAATTGATGTGGAACCCTGGTCTTATCATTTGCTAACAGTCAGCATATTAGAAATAACTCATATTATCATTAGATTCAGGTTGTGATTTCTTGGTATTCAACATTTTCTTTGTAATGTTTTCTTTGGAACTTGTTTTTTTCATGACACTGTATTGACTTTTAAAAAAAAGAAAATAATTAAAAGTTAACCAAGCATATCTTCGGGCATTTAGTCAAAAGTTATGATAGGCTTTCTTTATCTCAATTTCAGGAAACAAAATAGACCAAACAGACAAGCGTGAGATTCCAACCCACATCGGGAAAGAGTTTGCAGAACGCTATGAGATGAGGTTTTTAGAAACGTCGGCCAAAGAAGCGGACAACGTAGAGAAACTCTTCACTTCCATCGCCTACCAGCTCACCGCTCAGGCCAGAGACCTCGAGTTGCGTCCAGAGCAGCAGGGAACAGTGATCACCGGTGGATCCACCCCAATCGCTAGTGCGCCGAGCTGCTGCAAGCTTTGATTTTGAGTCTGTACAGACTGTGTGCATCCAGAGCAGCAGGAAACAGTGATCACCGGTGGATCCACCCCAATCACTAGTGCGCCCAGCTGCTGAAAGCTTTGATCTTGTGTCTGTACAGTTTGTGTAGACACTGGGACAAGGGTAGTGATCCAGCTCTTCAACAGAATATTGACCTGAGTGATTTTGTATGTGTGTATATACTTTCTTGTGCAGTATGAAAAAATGGAAGTTGAATGGACAAAATCATGAAGTAGGTAAATTTCTGGTACATGAGAGCTGTTTCAAGTTGCTGATTTTGTGATTTGCATGCTGTTCTGCCCTTTTTACATCGTGAAACAGATGATAATGAAGACGCTCAGTATTCAGATTTATGCAGATACCACACAGTGCTTGTGATTCTAAAAGATTGGAATGCAGGGAGACCAAGATAGTAAGCACGCGTTAAAGATACATTTCTTCCAATGCAACCATGTTGTAATTCAGCGTAGATCTATCCTGGCCTTTACCCTGGAGATTTGAAACTTTACACATTGCTAGAGAACTCTCATGAACTCCCCACATGACCCAAGATTGGTTGACTCTTGTCTAGTTTAAAGGTTCGAGCGGGGTCAAGTTTGGGTCAAGAAAAAAAATATCATTTTCTTGAATAATTTTGAAGCCAAAGCTTTGAAATCTTACATACTTTCAAGGTTTGAGGACCTCTGGATGTGAGGCAAATCTGGTGGACTCTCGTTAAATTTCAAGGTTACAGCAGTCTAGTTCAAATTTTTAAAAAATTGTATGATCATTTTCTTCAACATTTATGGAACCAGAGCTTTGAAACTTCACACACTTCGGGAGGTGCATGACCTCCATACATGACCCAAGCCTGGTGGTCCATAGTCAACATTCAGGAGTTTGGGTAAAATAACTTGACAATTATCAGATTATTTGTTTCTGATTCATGTTACGTATGATAAAGGCGTATGAGCATTTGCTCTTGTTGGCATGTATTCAATTAGAAGGATGCTCTCATTTCATGTAAAAACCAGGACGGATCTATGATGATGTACAGTGTGATTTGCACGGGAAGGAAAGTATCTTTAAAGGTTTTGATGGTTGATCAGAAAGAGATGTTTGCGAATAAGTCCAGATTTCGTTGACTTTTGTCTTTATTTTTTTGTTCCGCCTAATTTTTACAGGGTAATGTTTCTTTGTTAATTTCAATCAAAACGCAAAATCACAAAAATGCATTGTTTGTGATTATCTCTCTAGATTTTGTCAACTTTCATCTTTATCTTGTTGTTGCATCTTATTTTTACAAGGTAATGATTCTTGGTTTATTTCAATCAAAACACAAAATCGTAAAATTGGCATTGTGTGTTATTTATGATGTATATGCCATTGAAAGAGTAAAATCCAGGGTTAGCAATATTTACTCTGTAATACTCAGTAACAGTTGTTTTTATGGTGAGGATTTTATTACTCGTTTTACCAAAGGCTAATAATCAAAGACCTTTTTATTTAACCACCGAAACTCCACATTGCTCTGGAAGCTCAGGCTGAAATAATCTGTATGGGAGCGTGATCCTTTGTGAACTTTTGTCGTTTAAGACCAATTTTTTATTTTTTTAAACTTTGGCACAGCCAATGCATGCACTACTAGTTTTCAACCCAGATTTATTATGCTGCATGTATACTGAAAGGCATAAATTCTGCAAATAGTGCATTGAACGATTTTGCTCTCAAACGAAAATCAGATTGAACCTGTAATTTGTAGTTGACATCTTGAGTGTTGGAGCAAATGTTTCACGCTGTCAGCGTGCGCTTTGCAGTATTGCTGATCCAGCCACAGCTCACTGTGCTAATAAAGACAATGGGCTGAACGGGAGACAATAACGTAAAAAAGATAGTGTATGGCCCTATAAAATGCAACTGGCTGTTTGGCTGTATCCAGATATCGCAATCATGCCACGACTTGATGATGGAGAGAGACAGCAAGCGATTGGGATGCTTAAAGCTGGCCCAAGCATTGAACGTGATGAACACTGAACGTTTTCCGAAATCATTGCGCTTGGACTCAGTCACTTTTTTTGAAAAATTGTCATTTCATGATGTTCTATTCAAAATCAATTAAGCGAAGGTTTATAAACACTAAAATGGCCAATAAATAAAATATTCAAACATTGAAAACATTCACCACTGAGTTGATTTTTTGTGATTTTTTAAAGTTCCGTTTGCGGAATTTATGCCTCTCGGTATAAGAATGATCTGACTTTTCCAGCAGATATCACACAGTCAAACCTGTCTATCCAAGGGATCAACCAAAAATGAACACCCCGCGGGTTAGGGGGAGTCCCATATTGGTTGGGACGAGAAAGAATTTACCCGATGCTCCCCAGCATGTCGTAAGAGGCGACTAACGGATTCTGTTTCTCCTTTTACCCTTGTTAAGTGTTTCTTGTATAGAATATAGTCAATGTTTGTAAAGATTTTAGTCAAGCAGTATGTTAGAAATGTTAAGTCCTTTGTACTGGAAACTTGCATTCTCCCAGTAAGGTCATATATTGTACTACGTTGCAAGCCCCTGGAGCAATTTTTTGATGAGTGCTTTTGTGAACAAGAAACAATTGACAAGTGGCTCTATCCCATCTCCCCCCCTTTCCCCGTCGCGATATAACCTTCGTGGTTGAAAACGACGTTAAACACCAAATAAAGAAAGAAAAGAACCAAAAATGATCCTTGTGGACAGGTGTTTTTTATGAAAAGGGGAATTATGCAGGAAAGAACCTTGTTGGGTATCCTTTTTTGTCGCCAGAGCAAGTTCTACTAACAAGAGGTTGTCGCCAGAGCAAGTTCTACTAATTTGGATTCGTGTAATGATGTACCACCAAGAATTTTTGCTTCCAAAGACTTTTTCTGTAAAACAGTTGATGCATTTGTTTGTTTGTACCAAGTGTTTACTTTTTGATGTGTATAGTACAGTACACCAGAGTGTGTTGCAAAGCTTTATTTTGTAGCATATGCTGGTGATCCGATTGTAACTTTTGAATTGAATTCTTGGAGTGACACGGAATGTGTGAAGTATTCTGCATTGTTATTCTGCATACACCACGATGTATTCATTTTGAGTAATTTTTAGTCTGTATCTTGCCATTTCATGTACAGCTGCTTTGTGTGTAAATTGCAAGCGGGCAGTCATTTTGATGTGTTCATCCCTGTTTTTTTCTTTTCTTTGTTTTAGATCTATAAACATGTGCGAGTTTTCTTCGGAGCCTGTTATATTTAATCTATGAACATTATAGATTGCTTTACATTGTGTAAATCTGTGTTTCAGATATGAAGTATGTCATGTCTTGTTTGAGTTCAAATGCAATTTAGACTGTAATATCATAGGAGTATTTCCTAGGTTTGGACAACAGATGGTAGAAAAGCGTAAGAAACACAAATTGCTTTCCTTGATTACGCCAAACACTATTTTGTAATTGAGCATAGAGCTGATTGGGCTTTTTGCTGTGTTTTGTATTCGATACGTAACATAATATGTTCTGTAATGTAACACAACATAATGTCATGTAATGTGACTTTTTAAAAATCCGATAAAGGACGCTTGATCACAAATTATCAGAGGAAGTGTGATCGGAACATTACAGCAACACACACAATGACAGAATCAAAGGAGGTAAAGTGATTTTGAACGGGTTAATGTCAACCGAGTTTCAAACATCTTATTTGAATTTCAAAAATGTTTATATCACAATGATTTAAAAAAAAAGTATTTACATACTTGAAAAGGTTTCCATAATGTGTCTCTACTCAATGTCCACATGCGTGATTGATTTGCATTGTACTAGACTAAAGAAGCCAGTGTAATTCCTCGTTGTGTTGCAGCTCAGATTGGTATAACAGCACATTCCATGTGTGACGGTAGATTGCTCTCTCTCGGTGAGCAGTAGGATTTCATCCACATTGAAGATATAGTCCTTCCCATGTGAATGATCATTTATTCCATCCTTGATCTATTCAGAATTTGACATGGGATAAGAGCATCTTTTCACTCGTGTCATGGTTCATACAGCTACACATGCTTGAAATCCTTAAAAGTGGATTTGGAGGGGTCAATTTCACGTTATTGAAAGTCCTTGAAAAATTGCATGAGGACAAAATTAAACAAAGGTACAGTCCATTCTTTGATTGAAATCTGCGTGAAAGGAGAGGAAAGAAGGTGTCCTTTTGATGTCCCTCCCACTTAATCGTGATCTGGAAGTGTTACATTCCCCGCTATAAAGGTAAGATGGTGCTTGATTTTTTTCTTGAAAAGGTAATGCGAGTCCTTGAAAAATCCTTGAATTTAGGATTAAAAAATCTGTACGAAGCCTGACATGTAAACAGTCTACGGCCTGGCAGTTTTCCTTGCAGAGTGGCAATAGTTTGTTGACATGATTTCATATCTGACACCTATGTTAAGGCCAAAAAAAAATAAATAGGTGTGGTTGAGGTAACATAGCCCAAAAAAATAGGGTAGGAAGGTAGGCAATCACTTTTTTTTTTTGGTACTTTTTTTTCTAATGTGTACAAATTAAACCTACTTGACAGGGAAATAAGTGTGCGACTCGAGCGCATTCGCTTTCATTGTGTTTTCTGCACTCGTTTTTTTATTTTTTTTAATTATTTTTTTATTTTTTTATTTTGTTGTTGTTGACAAAGGTAATAAAAAGTTATAAGGTCGGCCCCTAAACATAGGGTAGGTCGGGTTACCGTAACCACACCTATTTTTTTTTTTAGGCCTAAGGACAAATCATAATGCTTCAGCAATGAGTTCCTGAGTGCTCTGCACATGGAGCAGCCAGACTGGTGATGGTTGGCATGTGTCTGAGTGGAAGGAGGCTCTTATCCCTGGCAACAAGCTGGAATCTGTGATGGTACCTGTTGATGGTTGGCATGTGTCTGAGTGGAAGGAGGCTCTTATCCCTGGCAACAAGCTGGAATCTGTGATGGTACCTGTTGATGGTACCTGTTGATGGTTGGCATGTGTCTGAGTGGAAGGAGGCTCTTATCCCTGGCAACAAGCTGGAATCTGTGATGGTACCTGTTGATGGTTGGCATGTGTCTGAGTGGAAGGAGGCTCTTATCCCTGGCAACAAGCTGGAATCTGTGATGGTACCTGTTGATGGTTGGCATGTGTCTGAGTGGAAGGAGGCTCTTATCCCTGGCAACAAGCTGGAACCTGTGATGGTACCTGTTGATGGTTGGCATGTGTCTGAGTGGAAGGAGGCTCTTATCCCTGGCAACAAGCTGGAACCTGTGATGGTACCTGTTGATGGTTTACAGGGGACAGGTACATGTACTCTGTATCTTTAAATGTGAGGAGTGCAGAATCAGCAATGTATTCATTGACTGAATGACGCTGGTTATTCTTGTGTTTTTGATGTGCGCCTTTGTGAAAGTTTCTTTCTGTGATTCGAATTTTGAATGGTTTAAGCACATTGTATAGTTAAAAGAAATTGGCTCTCTTCAGAGGCACAGTTAACAACCAAAGGAATCTCGTCACTGAATCAGTGATAGTATTATTTGTACATGTTTTTGTTGTTGTTTGCTGGTTACATGCATTGGAAAGTTGAGTGTGTGAACAAAGTGAAAATGAAGCGGTTGCTCCATTGTGCAAAGTGGTGCAAGTATTTGCTGCAATGTAAATCCTCAAAAACTCAAATATTATTACGTTCAAAGCGTTTGTTGTTAGAAAAGGTGTTATTGTCAAAGGCTTGATTTCACATGTGTACATGGACGTACTGTTTTTTATATATTTTTTTAATTTTTTTTAACAACCTTTGCAGCTGCAATAGATAGAAAAAAGTGTTTCAGTATTATTTACCATTGAGGAAAGTCTCATTTTGTTCGAGTTTACAATTCCCTACTTTAAGGTATTGAGCATTGTGTCTCTTCTTTACCCTAGCTTCACACAGGGTATTTGTGCAGGACAATTGTGTTGGGGTTATGACTGTGTTTACAATTACTTGTCACAGTGCATCATTGGGGTGTGCACGTTAAAGATCCCACGATTGACAAAAGGGTCTTTCCTGGCAAAATTGCTTAGGCACAGTTAATAATTGTCTACCTATACCCGTGTGACTTGGAATAATAGGCCGTGAAAGGTAAATATGCGCCGAAATGGCTGCAATCTACTGGCCGTATAAAATTTCATCTCACACGGCATCATTGCAGAGCGCCTAGAACTGTACCCACGGAATATGCACGATATAAGCGTCCTATTGATTGATTGATTGATCTCAAAGTCAAACAACCGGGTTGGCTGAAGAGTACAGTTCAAGAGAGATTATTTTGATTACTTCCCTTGGCAAATCCTATCCTGACGTCCCTTGGCCTGTAGAACGCATTTGGCTTTTACAATCTTGTGTGTATGTGTGGCTGGGGGAGGGTTTGGTTACAGAGAGAGAGAGAGAGAGAGAAAAATTATTGGACCGTCTGATTCACTTTGTTTGTAATTTTCCTGTTGAAGCTAATGCTACACTTAACTATTTCAGGTGGGATGTAGGGGAGGTATTAAGAGAGAGGGAGAGGGGGAGAGAGAGTATATTCCATTGTCTGCTTCACTTGGTGTGTTTTATTGTTGAAACCTATGCCATTTGTTCCCGCCACTGTGATGGCAACTTCTTTCACCACATGATGGTAGACATGGATGCATGCATCAAGACCTCTTCTTGAGATTTTTGTTCGTCAAATATTTTGTGCGCTAAAGGAAGTTCCTTCCCAGATGGCCCTTCCCCCAACCTCCCAACCTGTGTACATTTCACCATGCTATTACTCACACACCTTTGGTTCTTATTTGGATGCTTAGTTTTATCCGTTTGCTTTTGGAATTCCACCACAACAGTATTTTCTGTAATTTTTGCTGGTCAAAGTATAAAGGTTTTGGAAGTACATGTACTATTTTTCAGCAGATCTGATCACAGCATATTTGACCCAACTGCTTGTTTTGTCCACGTAGTATGGGTGTCACAATTTGAGTTTTACAAACAGATGTTGTTGGTTCAATTTGTGCCACATTGGGATCGACTGTCTCCTGTTATGATGTTTGAGAAACAAGTGTTTTCCTTCAGTGTTTAGCTCTTGGTTAAAGCCAACATATGTGATGGTCATGTCAAATCCAGCTGTTTTGGGAGCCCTACAGGCTTTGCTAGGTGGGTGATTTTAAGGGTGGACAAAATCAAAAAAGTCCGACTCCTTCTATGAATTTGTCAGCTTATTACCTTCAATGAGAAGACACACTCAAAATAAATTGGCTGCTTATACATGTAACTGATAACATTTGTTATGTATGTCGCTGTTTCTCCAGATTACTTGATTGCTCATTACTGTAAAAAGAAAATTGCATTATGCCTGGACAAATCTTTTCAGAAACATTGTCAGTGTTCAAAATGGTAATACATGAAACTGTGCAATATTATTTCCCACAATATTTGGTCACACTGAATAGAGAGTCACACCAAAAAAGTAATGGATGACAAACTTGTGGTCTGTTTTTAGTAAGACCTCTTCTACTAGTCATTTTTTCGTTACAAGTCCCTTTTGGGTACCCTGTGAATTTTGCAACTGGCTTGTCTGCTTTCATTTGTTTTTGTGTGTCTTTTCTTCCTGTTTGTAATTTTATTCCTGTTTTTTAAACAATGTTTTCCGTATTCTGTCTGTATCTGACATTTACTTTTTTTGTCATATTTTGTACTGCCATTGCATACATGTGCCAAATGTCACAGTTGTATTACTGCAATTTTTGTCTTCTTTGCCAACGAAAATAAATTCACTTGAAAACCCAGCCTTCCTGTGGTCTTCTGATGAGAAAGTTTTGTTGATCTGTTAAAAGGGTAGATGCTGAATGGTATCGTGCACACACACACACACACACACACACACACACACACACACACACACACACACACACAAACACACTCACAGATTTGTTTATGTCAACATTTTATTATACATAGATATGCTTTAGTACAAATGCATAATTAACACAATTACACATACATAATCAAGATTGAAACAATGGTTTAGCAATCAATTTTCTGCGAAGATCCTCTTTAAAACAAAATGTGCACGGAATGAGCGCTTCTGCTGGAAACACGCTTCTCCGGGTTTACCGCTAGGTGGCGCACGAGAATCAGGCCTGTGCTCCAGCGGCGCGCCCGCAATTTCGCTTCGCTGCGGAAGGGTAACACAGTCGTGTCACTGACCGGGACACAGCGGCAGAGATAATATTTTGCGGAAGAATGCCGAACAAGTGTTGTGTAGTGAACTGCAACAAAGCAAAGGGATTTAAGTTTTCCAAAGATGTTGAGAGGAGAAAGCGATGGATGGTTAGCAGGCCACAGTCATATTGTCTGTGTGCTTTGTGCTTTGCAACTTCAGGAACAACGTCAGTCGTGTCTAATCATGCATAATGTTTGTTCTTGTTCTTTTAGTCAAATCCAAAGCTATTTTGTTTTATGCAGGCATGCTCACACTGAGGTAGACGTGTCCTAACTTGATATGAATGCGTACTTTTCTTTCTACAAGTACTGCATAATACTACAGTCATTTGTGTTTTCTTGAGAAAATCATAAACTTTTTTTTCACATCTGTTTCTAAAGGCATCTGGGATAGTGGTATTCACCTGAACATCATAGGGCACAAATAAGCCCTGTTGCACTTTTTTGTTCACTGGTTATATGAATGCAGCTGTGGATCAATGTATTAGTGATACTAATGGGTAAATTCCAAAATTCATTATCCGATTTGAGTAAAGAGTTTAAGACATGAGCAGAGGTTATTTAGTATATGTGTGAGTGTGCTATAGTATATGTGTGACTGTTCACAGTTCAGTGTACACTGAACTGTGAACAGTCACACATATATTATAGCGTGTGCTCATCTATGCAGGTGTGAGCCATTGTGACTGACCAAATATCTGCTGCTAGCTGGAACTGTTTAGTTTGTGGTCACCACCACAGAGCCATAGTACCTGGAATGTCTGTGTTTAGTCAGTATGTGATATGGCAGGCTTGAATCTGTTTGCCAAGATATATTTCATATACTGAGTGTTGTATAATGGTGCACATCACTGTTGTTCACTTTTTGTGCTGGTCTGTGTGTTTTGTTTAACTGTTGGTTATTACTGTACTAGTGATTAATCAACTGAAACTTTACACTTACATTTGTCTGTGTGTACAGTTTATTTTATGCATTGATTTTGTGAGCAGTGAATACTGAGTCTTGTGCGTGTGCTTATTTAGTTTGTTATATGCATCAGTGAGTGAGAGTTAAGCCTACTCTATGAATCAGTACATCTTCAGTGCTCATTCTTGCAAGATTACAAGGAGATATTAGCTATACAGTAGTTCATTCAATGCTCAATTTAAGATCAAAGTGATTCTTCACAGATTAATATATTCTGCCAAATAGCACTACACAGTCTTAGCAATCTGATTCTGAATTCATAAACTCAATTTTTTTTTAAACAATTGCAAAATGATTGACAGTGTGTTATGCATCCTCCTGATATTTCATATACAGCTAATGGATAAAGTTGAATTGACCGATCAAGTTCAGATAATAATTTTATCTTTTGCTGCAAACTGCAAAAAATATTATATTATCAGAAGTCTGCCCAAACACAAAATGCCATCCATGCATTGCACAATTCTTTGTTCATTTATTACTCTCATCACACACAGACATTCACCAATTCGTTCAGGCATATATATGACACTTTATTCATCACACAGTGACACAAGTAAACCATGAACAACTGAAACTTACCTGACCTGCAACAACTCTTAAATTTAAAGAAAAGGGGTTAAAAATCAAGAGTCTGCGAAACCCGGCAAATGCAGTTGGCAGCCCAGAGATCCCTAAGTACCTCTCCCAAAGATGGTACTTTTCGGCTATATTTACAGTTTCAAGCTGTTTGGACAACTTCTTTGAATGTGTGATTGTATAGTGGTTTTTTTTGGAAACTTAAAGGTAGCCTCGTCAGGGGACAACTATTTAAATCCATATCCTTATCATTTTGTTTCTCGATTTAGAATAATCATTTATAGATGACTATTACTCATTTCCCTTGTTGGGGTGTACTTGTATACATGTACTGGTGGTTGATTATCCAAATATCCTCTCAGTGATTGAGGCTTATGTGAGGCTCAGTGATTGTAAATTTCTCTGTTCCTTTAACGGGTTTATCCGGTATTTTTATGTGTACTAATGGCACAGGTAGATGTGGGGAGTGATGTAGTTGTTTGTTCAGCCCATCCCATAGAACTCCAACCTGAAATCACACAATGGGTATGAAATTAATGTGTGCATATTTAAATGTTCATATGTAAACTCTACAAGCAGTAGAACTAATAAATATAAACTAAATATAGCTGAATATTCTAAATATTGTCTTCTGTTATTTATGTTCTGGGACAGTCCAACCCCCCTCACCCCCCCCCTCACCCCCCAATAAAAAAAAACCAATTTCTCAATGCATCACTGGGCCATGACAATGACTCAATGACTATAACTAAGTAATTAAGTTGCTAAGTCTGATTTTCACAATTTTAATTCTAATTATGATTTTTTTGTGTAGCAACGTGTCTGTATCTGCATTACATTTTAATTTAAACTAAGTCTTATCACACAGTGGAGGGAACATGACAGCTGATCGGTGGGAAGTGGAGTGGGAGAATATTTCACGAACGTCTCAAAACATGCCTACTCAGTCAGCACAAGAGTCAAGAGTGCCACTATCATAGTAATCTGGGCTAAATTTTAAACAAGAACCTTTAATTTTTTCCGCAGTAATTTTCTCCAAACTAAGCCCAAAATAAAGGCTACAAAACCGTGCCGACGTCAGTCTCAGTCAGTTTCGGCGATCACAAACTGACACACACTTGACAGAAATCACTGAACTTCAGTCTGAAGCAACTTTGAACTCACCTTTCAACCAAATCTGCTTTCCGACCCGAAGTTCGTGCATCCCGCTGTCGCAGTTCAGCTTTCAACTCGGACAAAGTCCAGGTACCATACGGCCTCGACATGTTTTGATGCGAAAAAAGTAAGAAGTGTCGAACTGAGCGTGGAGTGAACGGGTCCAAAGCGAAAGCGTAGATAGCGGACAGGCGGAAGTAAAAGCGAGTCCTGGTATTCGCGCGCCCCCAGCGGCGAAGTACCGAAGAGTTATCCTTCTTTGCCTAGCAGAAGCGCTCATTGTTGTAGAGTTGAGACTTTAACAGAAAACAAAGCCATTTCACCACGGCAAAAGCAGTCTTATAAACACATGTTATGTCAAAGGAAACAATACATGACTGATGTGATGTGAACATAAATATTCAAACACCAGCAATACTGCTGTACAAATAAAGTACATGTACACAAAGAAACGTTGATTATCAGAACCTGTGTAAAGTTACCCCCCTTGTAATACCTCCTCCTTTTTAAGACCTGATTTTCTCAGATTAGTTTGAGGTCAGGGGGGTAACTTTACACAGGTTCTGAACAGAAAGTCTGAGAAAACCATGTCTTAAAATGGAGAGGGTCTTAAAATGGAGGTTCAACTGACGTATTTTGTTCATGTGAACAGTGAACACCGTATCTCACCTATGAACGCGAGACAACACAAGAAAGAAAAGAAGTGCGCGGCCATAATCTGAGGATATTTTATTGGTTTTAAGTTAAACTAAGATAGAGAGAGAGAGAGAGTGTATGCGTTATGATTTTTAGATGTGTTTTAGTGCAACTCTAAATTCTTAGTAAATGTGATAGGCTTAATTAGTGCTATTAGTTTTAAGTGCAATCTTTAATTCTTAATAAATGTGATGTATTTTATGTCTGTGATCGTCTGACACTGCATGGCAATTTTCCTTGTTTTTATAAGGACAGTAACATTTTGAGTCTTGAGTCTGAGTCTGATATTGCAGGGAAACAATTACAGTGGAACCCCATTGTACGACTGACACAGGCTCCTGTACGACGGATGCAATCACACAGTCTTAAGAGTTCTCATTTGCTGCAAAGCAACAAGGGAGTTCTGACTATACGGCACTGTCAACCATTGGAACAAAGATATTTTGCGCTAAGAGCATAGCTTAAATAATGTTTGATTGGAATGAAATGAACATTCTCTCCGCAATATTAGA
This sequence comes from Littorina saxatilis, assembly GCF_037325665.1. Classification (NCBI taxonomy): domain Eukaryota; kingdom Metazoa; phylum Mollusca; class Gastropoda; order Littorinimorpha; family Littorinidae; genus Littorina; species Littorina saxatilis. The sequence goes on along the minus strand of NC_090250.1, from coordinate 49,288,201 downwards.
AATTCGAAAGAACAGTCAAGATAATACGTACGGTAACATGGTGTGAATCAGATGATCTCATGAGAGTGAGCTTGGGGCTTTATACAACAAACGAGGCTACAGCCGGACATGTAAAATAAAACAAAATACAGACAAAAACTTGGCTCACAGTACGTATTTTCCAATGACAAAAGATTGGTGGATGATGACTCTTTCACGCTACACAGGTGCTGTGCAAAGACTCCACTTTCTTCATTTCGCTCTGTCGAAACTGACCAAATCTAGCAGACACGTATCGGTCAGCAGAGGCCATTCCTGTAACATATCGGTCAGCAGAGGTCATATCTGTAACGTATCGGTCAGCAGAGGCCATACCTGTAACGTATCAGTCAGCAGAGGCCATACCTGTAACGTATTAGCCAACAGAGGCCAAACCTGTAACGTATAGGTCAGCAGAGGCCATACCTGTAACGTATCGGTCAGCAGAGGCCATACCTGTAACGTTTCAAACACAGGATGCCACAACTGTAACCGGCGTAACAGACACAGGAGGTCACAGTTCCAATGTATTAGTCGTCCCTCCCACTTAATCGTGATCTGGAAGTGTTACATTCCCCGCTATAAAGATAAGACGGTGCTTGATTTTTTTCTTGAAAAGGTAATGCGAGTCCTTGAAAAATCCTTGAATTTAGGAACAAAAAAATCTGTACGAACCCTGACATGTAAACAATCTACAGCCTGGCAGCTTTCCTCGCAGAGTGGCAATATTTTGTTGACATGATTTCATAACTGACACCAATGTTAAGGAAAAAAAAAAAGGTGTAACATAGCCACAAAAAAAAAAAAATAGGGTAGGAAGGCAATCACTTTTTTTTTTTTCCTTAACATAGGTGTCAGTTAATTAATTAAATTTTTTTTTTTTTTTTTACATTTTTTTTTATTTATGAAAATCGTAGTCTTGACACGGATAGCGGAATGGCGTATTTTTTGCAGAAAATCGTAATAAATTACGCCAAATGCTTCAGCAATGAGTTCCTGAGTGCTCTGCACAGGGAGCAGCCAGACTGTTGATGTTTGGTATGTGTCTGAGTGGAAGGAGGCTCTTATCCCTGGCAAAAAGCTGGAATCTGTGATGGTACCTGTGATGGTTTTCAGGGGACAGGTACAGTGGTACCTGTGATGAAAGGACACCCTTGGGACCAGCCAAGAGTGTCCCTACATTGCAGGTGTCCTTTCATGACAGGTATACTTTGGTGGAGATAATATAAAAAGGGACAAGAGAAGGTGTCCTTTTAAGGGAGGTGTCCTCTCATGGGAGGGTCCACACATCGCAGGTACTGCTGTACTCTGTATCTTTAAATGTGAGGAGTGCAGAATCAGCAATGTATTCATTGACTGAAGGACGCTGGTTACTCTTGTGTTTTTGATGTACGCCTTTGTGAAAGTTTCTTTCTGTGATTCGAATTTTGAATGGTTTAAGCACATTGTATAGTTAAAAGAAATCGGCTCTCTTCAGAGGCACAGTTAACAACCAAAGGAATCTCGTCACTGAATCAGTGATAGTATTATTTGTACATTTTTGTTGTTGTTGTTTGCTGGTTACATGCATTGGAAAGTTGAGTGTGTGAACAAAGTGAAAATGAAGCGGTTGCTCCATTGTGCAAAGTGGTGCAAGTATTTGCTGCAATGTAAATCCTCAAAAACTCAAATATTATTACGTTCAAAGCGTTTGTTGTTAGAAAAGGTGTTATTGTCAAAGGCTTGATTTCACATGTGTACATGGACGTACTGTTTTTTATATATTTTTTTTATTTTTTTTAACAACCTTTGCAGCTGCAATAGATAGAAAAAAGTGTTTCAGTATTATTTACCATTGAGGAAAGTCTCATTTTGTTCGAGTTTACAATTCCCTACTTTAAGCTATTGAGCATTGTGTCTCTTCTTTACCCTAGCTTCACACAGGGTATTTGTGCAGGACGATTGTGTTGGGGTTATGACTGTGTATACACCCCCCGCGGGTTAGGGGAAAGAATTTACCCGATGCTCCCCAGCATGTCGTAAGAGGCGACTAACGGATTCTGTTTCTCCTTTTACCCTTGTTAAGTGTTTCTTGTATAGAATATAGTCAATGTTTGTATAGATTTTAGTCAAGCAGTATGTAAGAAATGTTAAGTCCTTTGTACTGGAAACTTGCATTCTCCCAGTAAGGTCATATATTGTACTACGTTGCAAGCCCCTGGAGCAATTTTTTGATTAGTGCTTTTGTGAACAAGAAACAATTAACAAGTGGCTCTATCCCATCTCCCCCCCTTTCCCCGTCGCGATATAACCTTCGTGGTTGAAAACGACGTTAAACACCAAATAAAGAAAGAAAGAAACTGTGTATACAATTACTTGTCACAGTGCATCATCTCAAAGTCAAACAACCGGGTTGGCTGAAGGGTACAGTTCAAGAGAGATCATTTTGATTACTTCCCTTGGCAAATCCTATCCTGACGTCCTTTGGCCTGTAGAACGCATTTGGCTTTTACGTTCTTGTGTGTATGTGTGGCTGGGGGAGGGGTTGGTTACAGAGAGAGAGAGAGAGAGAAATTATTGGACTGTCTGATTCACTTTGTTTGTAGTTTTCCTGTTGAAGCTAATGCTACACTTACCTATTTCAGGTGGGATGTAGGGGAGGTATTAAGAGAGAGGGGGAGAGAGAGTATATTCCATTGTCTGCTTCACTTGGTGTGTTTTATTGATGAAGCCTATGCCATTTGTTCCCGCCACTGTGATGGCAACTTCTTTCACCACATGATGGTAGACATGGATGCATGCATCAAGACCTCTTCTTGAGATTTTTGTTCGTCAAATATTTTGTGCGCTAAATGAAGTTCCTTCCCAGATGGCCCTTCCCCCAACCTCCCAACCTGTGTACATTTCACCATGCTATTACTCACACACCTTTGGTTCTTATTTGGATGCTTAGTTTTATCTGTTTGCTTTTGGAATTCCACCACAACAGTATTTTCTGTCATTTTTGCTGGTCAAAGTATAAAGGTTTTGGAAGTACATGTACTATTTTTCAGCAGATCTGATCACAGCATGTTTGACCCAACGGCTTGATTTGTCCACGTAGTATGGGTGTCACAATTTGAGTTTTACAAACAGATGTTGTTGGTTCAATTTGTGCCACATTGGGATCGACTGTCTCCTGTTATGATGTTTGAGAAACAAGTGTTTTCCTTCAGTGTTTAGCTCTTGGTTAAAGCCAACATATGTGATGGTCATGTCAAATCCAGCTGTTTTGGGAGCCCTGCAGACTTTGCTAGGTGGGTGATTTTTAAGGGTGGACAAAATCAAAAAGTCCGACTCCTTCTATGAATTTGTCAGCTTATTACCTTCAATGAGAAGACACACTCAAAATAAATTGGCTGCTTATACATGTAACTGATAACATTTGTTATGTATGTCGCTGTTTCTCCAGATTACTTGATTGCTCATTACTGTAAAAAGAAAATTGCATTATGCCAGGACAAATCTTTTCAGCAACATTGTCAGTGTTCAAAATTGTAATACATGAAACTGTGCAATATTATTTCCCACAATATTTGGTCACAGTGAATAGAGAGTCACACCAAAAAAGTAATGGATGACAAACTTGTGGTCTGTTTTTAGTAAGACCTCTTCTACTAGTCATTTTTTTGTTACAAGTCCCTTTTGGGTACCCTGTGAATTTTGCAACTGGCTTGTCTGCTTTCATTTGTTTTTGTGTGTCTTTTCTTCCTGTTTGTAATTTTATTCCTGTTTTTTAAACAATGTTTTCCGTATTCTGTCTGTATCTGACATTTACTTTTTTTGTCATATTTTGTACTGCCATTACATACATGTGCCAAATGTCACAGTTGTATTACTGCAATTTTTGTCTTCTTTGCCAACGAAAATAAATTCACTTGAAAACCCAGCCTTCCTGTGGTCTGCTGATGAGAAAGTTTTGTTGATCTGTTAAAAGGGTAGATGCTGAATGGTATCGTGCACACACACACACACACACACACACACACACACACACACACACACAAACACACTCACAGATTTGTTTATGTCAACATTTTATTATACATAGATATGCTTTAGTACAAATGCATAATTAACACAATTACACATACATAATCAAGATTGAAACAATGGTTTAGCAATCAATTTTCTGCGAAGATCCTCTTTAAAACAAAATGTGCACGGAATTCTTGTAGAGTTGAGACTTTAACAGAAAACAAAGCCATTTCACCACGGCAAAAGCAGTCTTATAAACACATGTTATGTCAAAGGAAACAATACATGACTGATGTGATGTGAACATAAATATTCAAACACCAGCAATACTGCTGTACAAATAAAGTACATGTACACAAAGAAACGTTGATTATCAGAACCTGTGTAAAGTTACCCCCCTTGTAATACCTCCTCCTTTTTAAGACCTGATTTTCTCAGATTAGTTTGAGGTCAGGGGGGTAACTTTACACAGGTTCTGAACAGAAAGTCTGAGAAAACCATGTCTTAAAATGGAGAGGGTCTTAAAATGGAGGTTCAACTGACGTATTTTGTTCATGTGAACAGTGAACACCGTATCTCACCTATGAACGCGAGACAACACAAGAAAGAAAAGAAGTGCGCGGCCATAATCTGAGGATATTTTATTGGTTTTAAGTTAAACTAAGATAGAGAGAGAGAGAGAGTGTATGCGTTATGATTTTTAGATGTGTTTTAGTGCAACTCTAAATTCTTAGTAAATGTGATAGGCTTAATTAGTGCTATTAGTTTTAAGTGCAATCTTTAATTCTTAATAAATGTGATGTATTTTATGTCTGTGATCGCCTGACACTGCATGGCAATTTTCCTTGTTTTTATAAGGACAGTAACATTTTGAGTCTTGAGTCTGAGTCTGATATTGCAGGGAAACAATTACAGTGGAACCCCATTGTACGACTGACACAGGCTCCTGTACGACGGATGCAATCACACAGTCTTAAGAGTTCTCATTTGCTGCAAAGCAACAAGGGAGTTCTGACTATACGGCACTGTCAACCATTGGAACAAAGATATTCTGCGCTAAGAGCATAGCTTAAATATATGTTTGATTGGAATGAAATGAACATTCTCTCCGCAATATTAGAAATTCGAAAGAACAGTCAAGATAATACGTACGGTAACATGGTGTGAATCAGATGATCTCATGAGAGTGAGCTTGGGGCCTTATACAACAAACGAGGCTACAGCCGGACATATAAAATAAAACAAAATACAGACAAAAACTTGGCTCACAGTACGTATTTTCCAATGACAAAAGATTGGTGGATGATGACTCTTTCACGCTACACAGGTGCTGTGCAAAGACCTCCACTTTCTTCATTTCGCTCTGTCGAAACTGACCAAATCTAGCAGACACGTATCGGTCAGCAGAGGCCATTCCTGTAACATATCGGTCAGCAGAGGTCATACCTGTAACGTATCGGTCAGCAGAGGCCATACCTGTAACGTATCAGTCAGCAGAGGCCATACCTGTAACGTATTAGCCAACAGAGGCCAAACCTGTAAGGTATAGGTCAGCAGAGGCCATACCTGTAACGTATCGGTCAGCAGTGGCCATACCTGTAATGTTTCAAACACAGGATGCCACAACTGTAACCGGCGTAACAGACACAGGAGGTCACAGTTCCAATGTATTAGTCACATGAGACTTCAACTCTTGCTGGTCAGTTATATGACGCCAGACATTTACAGAAACAAATGAAAATAAAAACTTGTGGGGATATAATCTTGAACAATTCAAATGTAGTTTCATGAAGATCCGTCCATTAGTCATAATTCCGGGAATCGCTCCAAACACACACACACACAAACACACACACACACACACACAAACACACACACACACACACACACACAAACACACACACACACACACATACACACACACACACACACACACACACACACACACACACCATCACCCAGTCAGTCTTGATTCCCAGTCTATCTGAAAAGATTTAGTCACATTTTGACTAAATGTACAAATGTAATGCATCAGGCAGAGACCAACAATGCACTGTGTTACACAGACGCGGTAACAACTGTAATCTGCCTGACACAGGGACCCAAAACTGTAACAACTGTAATCTGCCTGACACAGGGACCCAAAACTGTAACAACTGTAATCTGCCTGACACAGGGACCCAAAACTGTAACAACTGTAATCTGCCTGACACAGGGACCCAAAACTGTAACAACTGTAATCTGCCTGACACAGGGACCCAAAACTGTAACAACTGTAATCTGCCTGACACAGGGACCCAAAACTGTAACAACTGTAATCTGCCTGACACAGGGACCCAAAACTGTAACAACTGTAATCTGCCTGACACAGGGACCCAAAACTGTTAACAACTGTAATCTGCCTGACACAGGGACCCAAAACTGTAACACTGACTGTAATCTGCCTGACACAGGGACCCAAAACTGTAACAACTGTAATCTGCCTGACACAGGGACCCAAAACTGTAACAACTGTAATCTGCCTGACACAGGGACCCAAAACTGTAACAACTGTAATCTGCCTGACACAGGGACCCAAAACTGTAACGTATCGGGCACCGGAGGCTAACACGGCAACTTTTCAAACACAAGAGGCTAAACATGTAATGTATCATATAGAGGAGTCCATAATTGTAATGTATGAGTCGCAGAAGGTAACTGTAACGTATCAGACACAGGAAGCCACGACTGTAACGTCACGTATCAGACATGTATATGACACCACAGCTGTAACATTATATATACCATCAGTACACAGGAAACAACACACAAAGCCGTGTGTGTGAGTGTGTGTGTGTGTGTGTGTGTGTGTGTGTGTGTGTGTGTACGTACGTTATATGTGTGTGTGTGTGTGTGGGGGGGGGGGGGGGCGGGGGGTGTTTGTCACTGTGTGTGTGTGTGTACGTACGTTACATGTGTGTGTGTGTGTGTGTGTGTGTGTGTGTGTGTGTGTGTGTGTGTGGGGAGGGGGGGTTGTCACTGTGTGAATGTGGTGTGTGTGTGTGTGTTAGTGTGTGTGTGTGTGTGTGTGTGTGTGTGTGTGTGTGTGTGTGTGTGTGTGTGTGTGTGTGAGGTAGAGGCAGAGGGTGTAAAACGGTGTTACATTCAGCTACTATTTTCTTTAGCTCAGCTTGTCGGAAATATTGAATGCGTCCTATATACGCTTATTAAGCCAAGTAAATTATATTTTGACAGTACAGAAATCAGCAAATTCAAATAAGTTCACCTCAGGTCAACGCAGTTGTAGGGAACCAGCCCAACATGCAGAAAGAATACAGTGTAGTACCAGAGTAAAACACATGCGTTGACACGTTTCAATAGCTCATATATATCTTGTTTGAGTTTGTGGGACACTAGCAGCAGAATGTTCTCAAACCTTCACATCAACTTAGCTGCACACAATACCTCTTCAACGATTAACGTTTCTCAATGGTTATGAACTTTACCACGACGATCAAATGTCGCATCGACCAAACAAGGTTTCATTCGATCAAGCGTCCATTTGATCAAGTGTCTTTCGTTGAAATGTCATCATATTACATGTCATTTGTTACAAATAATATAGCATCTTCTTGTTAGCATAGGCCTATGCATGGCGTCTTCCTACTTACAAACTGTGCAGACTGTGTTTGGTTTCAACCGCCTCTGGAATTTAAACCCTGACATAGTTATCACTCTCGAAACATTTCGTAACATTCATATACAGCTTACAAAAGGACTGGCGCAGGAATCAATCCTGTACAAGTTGGAACACACGCTGCGATTTCAGATTTATCATTCATAATTCATACAATGGTCCTGGCCTTTAACTTGACCTTCCAACGACCCTGTTATTTTGAAAGAGGTGGCTAAGGCCCCCAGCACCAGACCAGACACCCCACGACCTTGACAAACTGTTCCTGTTTTTGTTTTTCCATCAGGAGGTGGCTAACACCCCCAGCAGCAGCCCCTACGACCTTGACCTTGACACACCGTTCTTGTAGTTTTTTTCCCCTCAGGAGGTGCCTACCACCCCGATCACCAGCCCGCCCTCGTCCTGCTCGTCCACGAACACCGGGTTGACCGTGCCGTCCACGTCACCATGGTGATGGTTGTTGCCTAGCAACCGCTGGCTAGCCTGGAGCTCGTGGCTGGCGGGGGGCGTGCGAGTCCGGGCCTTGCTCAGCCTGGGGCTGCTGTCATCCTCTCCATCCTGGTGCTGATGCTGGTGCTGGTGGTGAGGGTGGGAGTGGCGGCTGTCGGGCGAGCATGATGACGAGGAGGAGGTGAGCCCCACGACGATGCCGTCGCTGTGCTGCGAGACACGCAGGTGGATGTCGGAGGGCTGAAGAGGAGCTCCGTTGCCGCACACCTTGGCCTCGCCGTTAGTGTTACCGTTAGCCAGGGCGACGTCCGGGTCGTGTGCAGCGTCGTGCGGGGACTGGGTGAAGCTCTTGACGGGCGGCGGGTGGTCGGGCTGGGGGAAGACGGTGCGGGGTCGCGGGATGCGCGTCAGGGTGAAGTCCTCCAGCTTGAGGTTGACGTGCGGCACGTCCAGCAGGTTGAACGACTGCGCGTGCTGTGAAAAAACCACAATGAGACGTTAGGCGTTGGACATAAGATGTAAGACATATTAGGTATGAGATATAAGAAGACGTGAAGCATAGGACATTGGACATAGGATATAAGACAATGAGGCATGCGACATAAGACATGAGATGTAAAACACAATACATGAAACATAAGATACGAGACATGAGTCATGAGTAGGGCTTTCCACAGACGCACCACCTGAAGGGTTCCGGGGGATCCCCAACTTTAATGCAAATAGGCCTGCTCAGAAAGGAAACAAACTGCATCGCCAGGCCCCTACCCCCCTACCCACACACTTAACTTATTAATCCACGCATCACATCAATATGCGTATCACATCAACGCATCACATCAACATATCACATCGACAATTGTACCTTGCGGCGGTAGCATTCTTTGGCGCAGATGGCGATGCCGATGGCGATGAGCACTCCGCAGACGCAGCAGGCGACGATGATGACGATGATGTCGACGTCATCCATGACTTCCGTGACGATGTTCATCGTGCGTTCTTCTGGGGACAGTGGCACGTGACGCGCGCTCCTCAGGTCAAAGGTCGCGAAGTGAGTGTCGATCCAAACGGGTATGGAAAGACCCTGCGGGAAAAGATAATTTTATGTCAGAGAGAGAAAAAGAGTTTACTTTACTTTATTTGGTGTTTAACGTCGTTTTCAACCACGAAGGTTATATCGCGACTGAGAGAGAGAGAGAGAGAGAGAGAGAGAGAGAGAGAGAGAGAGAGAGAGAGAGACAGAGACAGAGACAGAGAGACAGAGAGGGAGAGAGTGAGAGAGAAAGAGAGAGAGAAAGAGAGAGAGAGAGAGAGAGAGAGAGAGAGAGAGAGAGAGAGAGAGAGAGAGAGAGAGAGAGAGAGAGAGATTCAGAGCACAGTCAGCACATGCCAATATTTATTCTCTTCCAACTCATCAAACACACACACACACACACACACACACACACACACACAAATACACACACACACACACTCACTCAACCACCCCCCTATAAACACTGACAAACAACCCCGCCACACCCCTCACTCATGCCCCTCCCCTTCACACACAATCAAACCACATCTCCCACCCCTCCCCCCACGCCAATCCCCAACATCCCCACCCACCCCTCACTCACCGGCCCTCCGTTTTGCACGATGCTCTGGATCCTGAAATCAAACTGGGGCATGGTGACCTGGAGGAAGGTGACGTAGACCCTGACGGAGCCACAGGCGATGTGACCCAGCCTGTAGGCGTCCCGGCCGACCTTGAACTGCTTGACCACCAGGTCATGCAGCCCGGCCAGGAAGCGGGAGAAGAACTCAGTGTTGTTCAGCACCAGCCCGCAGTCCCCCCTCATGGTCAGCAGGTACCGCGCGTCCTGGGGGTTCGACTCCTCCACGCTACCCGGGGTAGACGTGGGTGATGGTATGGGCTGGGTAGTGTTGGTGGTCGTGGTGGTGGTGGTTGTAGTGGTCGTGGTGGTGGGTTGGACTGAGGTATGTGTTGATGACGGCGTTGGTAGTGACGAAACCAGCACCGCGTCACTGCTGCTGGGTAGAGTGGCTATGCTGGTTGTGGCGAGGTCAGTGCTCGAGGTTGCCATGGCTACGACATGGCTTTCCGCAGATGACGACACTGACATGAAATCCTTAGCTGTGTCCGTCATCGTGCTCTCTACAAGATCGGACAGCGAAGGGGAAAAGTCAGATAGCGATGGAACGTCAGACTGCGGCAAGACAACGTCAGCGTTAGATGACGAAAGAAAAGGCGTGGTTTGTAGCAAGGATTCCTGTAGCGTCTGCTCGAGGCTGGCACTGACATCAGAACTTGAAGATGACGTCTCGAGGTATGACACTGGAAGGGCAGTGAATGTCATCGACTCTGTGCCAAGAAATGAAGTGCCAGAGGGAAGCAATGAATCACTGACTGTTTCTGCCGACACCTCTGGCGATGAAGGGTAAAATGATTCCTCCGTGCTCATGGAAAACACAACAGAAGAGGTGCTGAAGCTATCCGACGGTATCCCTAATGAAGACGTCCCATAATCCACACTAGCGATGACGTTGCTGAAAATTGAAGACACTGTGACGTCAGAAGACAGAAGGGATGACGCAGAAACAGGAGGGACGGTGTGTGACGCAGTTTGAGCCACGTTTTCACGGGAGGACGAAGCACCTGCACTGCTGACAGTATCAAGAGACACCAACAGTAAAGAGCTAGAACCAGACACAAGGCTGGTCGCTTCTGTTGAAACATAGCTGACCCCAACACTCGGTGAGGACGATAAAGACAAGTGAGGTGTTGCTGTTTGGGCCAGGCCGTGTGCTGTATCCGTTGCAGTCTCTAAACTCTCCACAGAACTGTGACTGTCATCCACCAAAGACGTTGACGGAGAAACGGTAGTGAGTGTAGGTGTCACAACACTGGCTTCAACAGTCTCTGCATCACTCTGTTCAGAGATAGACGTGCCCTCAGCCACTGCTGACGAACTGGCTGTTATAGTTCTCGCGGTCTGTACGTCTGACCGTGACGACAGGTGTTCAGAGGACGACGACAGGACAGGTGCTGGGGATGACACCGACGTGGCAGAGATGTGGGAAGAACTTTGTGACGATACAGACATATCCGGCGCCGATCGCCCGAGCGAAACTTCTCCGCCTCCAACACCTGTTTGAAATGCACTCATCGAAGACGAAATGCTCGCATCCTGCGACGATGATGACGAGAAAGATGGCGATGATGACGATGAGACTGAGTGCTGTTCTGGTGGTGTTGATGACACGAGGGTTGTCGTGACGCCACTAGAGACAGAAGCGTCATTGATGACAGCGACGTCAGCAGCAAGCGGCGATGACGGAGTGTCAATTTGCAGCGGAGGTGTGGTTAGTGACATCACAATGTGCGGGGGAGACAGCGTCAGTCCCACTGAAACGTAAACATTTCAAATCCATTAAAACTGCCCTTTGAACTCGCTCGCAACTTGTGATACGTAATAGATCGCTTACCATGCAGTTTCAACCCACTCCCACAGACACTACCCAATATTGACGGACTGTGTGATGATATCTTCTGCTATTGGTCTGTTTCGACAGTGATATCAAAATTGAGACCTCCGGTTCGAAACAGACCAATAGCAGAAGATATCGTCACACAGTCAGTCAATGTTAGATATATTGCTAATTCTCTGGACATTTTGTATTTACTGTAAAGAAATTAAAAAAGTATTTGTCTCAGTTTTGGCTGTTCCATATCCCTCCCTCTGATTATTATTTCTTTTTGTTCACTCTTTTCTTGTACTTTTCAGTATTTCAAAATGTCTTTTCTTTCAAAAAGTCTTTAGTCACTTGCTCAACTAAATTCTGGGATAATTACATTTTCATATATATTTGTTTGTTTTTAAATGCAGGTGTTTTTGTTTTTGAAGTGGGGAAGCAATAAAGAGGTCGTCGATATCAAAACTGATATCGACGGAAATGTCGTCGATATCACTTTTGCACTGAGCTCAGTTTTGCCCAATTGACCAATGGAAATCCACGTAACATATGAAATAGCAATATATGACCCTATTGACAAGAACAAGACGGCTAGTGGGAATTATTCATCATGTCTAAGTTTTGTGGTTCAGAATACAATCTCTATCACACCCAAGCAAACAAATTCAATCTCCCGATTTAGCGCCGCGTGCGTTTCGTCCTCCCACTGAATGAATTAAACCGCAAAACAGTCTTCTTTTAGTGTGTGACGTCCCTTCCACGGGGCAATTTCGGGAGAAAACCACAAAACAAGTACAAAAATTAAACCAAATCACCATCGCACGCAAGCACGCTGACCCCATCTGCACAGTACTCACCTAGCACAATCGTGACTACATACAACTTGTCCATGGCAGACAGCACAGCGAAGTAAGAAGTCCTTCTGTATCCGTGATTCACTGCTGTCGTTTTCACAGATGTTCTTGTCTGACCAAAAAACACGATCAGCAGTCTACATGTCTGCTCGCTTCAAAGCGCTCCTGAACAATTTGGCAATGGATTTTTCCGTTTGCTGTTCAATCGCCAAAGTCAATGACATCTAAACAACTAAAAGACAGGACGTCTATTTTGTGTGTTGCAGCAAATGTGAAAGTGTATGATCTCTCTTGCCACGGAACACAGAAAGGCAAGGTATAGCTGACAGTGTATTTCTTATCGTCTCAGTCATATGAAGCGTATGTGTCCAAAAGGTCAGCCTTATGTCGCCCTTGGTCATCAACCTGTAACAGACAGAGAAAATGCAATCAGACCGTCAGGATTAAACATCAACAGTGTGATCCCAAACCGTTCTTCTTGCACAAAATGGCGTCCTCGGCGGCATGTTACTCATTATGGCACCCCTGCGCGAGACAAAAAATCAATCATCCATCAACAAATCGACTCATCAATGAATGAATGATAAAATGAATGATTGGATACAATTACGGATACAAAACACTGATCTATGTAAAATAAAGGCAAATCGTGGAGAAGAAGATCTGATAACACCAGTCCTGCTGCCTCTACAGTTAGTTACCCAGTGTCCCTTATCCCGTTTCATCCCGTCTCTTCTTCTCCCTTCTACTCGTGCTCCCAGGAAGCATGGCTCTCCCTTTCCTTTCTGATATGTTGTTGTGACGTCTTTTTTGGATCGCGAAATATTCACATGTTGTGTGAGAAATGTTGTGTTTTTTTTTGCACAAGCAACCCTCTCGTCCCAATCTTCTCCTTTCACACACCTCAGCCGTTATTGAAGAAGCTGGGTTTTTTTCAATCACGCAAGCGTCCAGTGTGACCTGTCAACTGGTTGACCTTCTGTCAACTGACGGCTGTTTGACGGAACGGCTGCTATTTGCACTCATTTTGTCCTTCTTTTTCACACATCATGCCCCAGCACGGAACCAAGTTAAAAGCTTCTATTGCTCTTGAGTTTCCCGCAATTTTTTGTTTACACTGAGAGAGAGAGAGAGAGAGAGAGAGAGAGAGAGAGAGAGAGAGAGAGAGAGAGAGAGAGAGAGAGAGAGAGAGAGAGAGAGAGAGAGAGAGAGAGAGAGAGAGAGAGAGAGAGAGAATTGAATTGAATTGAATTGAATTGAATTGAATTGAATTGAATTGAATTGAATTGAAATTTATTTTATGAGGGTGACAGAATAAGCAATGTACACATGCTTTTTCTTCATCCGGCCCTCGCCCATTGAGGGGTAACAAACAAGAAGAAATGAAAGATAAGTTTTAACTATAGTACAAATGACATATTTACCATAATTAACATGTCAAGCAACCAATAAGACATTTTAAGATGCATTGTGATTCTTTAGCAATGCTGGAAAATTATATATTACAGAGAAATATTTGTTTGTATAAAAAAAAATATCCTTCATGAATTATATATAATCATGTTTTTCAATATAATCACAGAGTACAGTTATATTTTGCCAGCTGCTTGATAATATTTCTTGAAAGTTTTGTAAAAGAAACAGCATGTAATATTCCTTGAATGATGTTTCATGAATTCGTAATTTAAAATTGCTCCAGAATATGATAGACTCGACTTGTACAGCTCAATAAAAAAAATTATTTTTGGAGTTAAGGTAATTAATTTGTTACACTTTCTATAATGATTTATTTTGAAATTTGAGGCAATGAGTGTAGGTGCATTCTCTGACATAATTCTATACATCATCACACCTTTGTTATATGCAAATCTATCTTTGATAGGAAGAATTTGCAATCGTTTATAATCAGTCATGGAAAGAGATGTATGTTTTAAAATAATTAATTTAACAGCTCGTCTATGTAAACTGCCCAAGCGTTTCAAAGTGTTTGCACTTGCAGAGTCCCACACTGTGGAAGCATAGTCAATAGCTGACTGAATATGTGCCTGAAAAAACAGTTTTCTTGTGCGAAGGTCTAGAAAGTGTTTGATTTTTGATAACTGAAATATTTTTTTGGATGTGTTTTTACAAAGTGTATCTACATGTTTTGACCAAGACAGGTTATTGTCAATGGTTATTCCCAAGACTTTATGGCTATCAACTTCGGTAACATCTTGATTTCGTATTAGCAATGTTGAAAATCCAGATGTTAGATTTTGTCTTTTTTGCCTCGTGGTAAGTAGCATGCATTAAGTTTTATTTGGATTCAGTGACATATGGTTTAGTTCTGACCATTCAAGTAATCGATCAATGTTTTCTTGGAGGATATTTGCTAGTTTAATAAGATCTTGGTGACTAGAATGAATTGTAGTATCATCTGCAAATAGTTCACACATGCATTTTACAAATAGAGGTAGGTCGTTTATATATATAGAAAATAGTAATGGACCAAGAATATAACCTTGTGGTACTCCAAACCTTACTGGTTTTTTTTTTACAAGAGTATGAT